>NC_134456.1:81732514-82042514 GCF_047948215.1 Lycorma delicatula | reverse complement strand
AATAACAATTTTGCAGGTACACGCATACGTGTAGTAATTAATTTGAACTCTTCATACTCAGATCAACTTTCTTAAAACAATTTTAGAAGTATACAATCTTTTACCAGATAAATTTATTTAAATTTCATGAGCAAAGTTCTCATATTACATATGTTCAACTCAAAAAAAAATACCTTTCAGTTTAATTTTTGGATTGGTTGTTCAATTACAATGAATACTTACAGTATAAACAAAAAATATTCAGACACAATTACAAATTTAAACATGGCAAATATAGATATCTCTTGTTGCAATAATATTGATGAAAAAAAAACAAAATACTTTCAACAGAAAGGAAATGTCGGGCAATCACTTTTATACAAAATTAATCATATTACATATAAACAATTATTATTATATATATATATAAAACCATATAAAACACAAACCAGAATTAGCTACTTTACTAATACTCAAATGAAACAAAAATAAGTAAAATCTGATGTTTTCAGTCATTTACAAGCTGTAAAATCATTCCTATCTTATTTCTGGCAAACTCTATGTTCCAACACAATCTTACAATTAACTACAATATTTATAACACTAATTAAAATTATAAGAAGAAATTAATATTGTATACAAAAAAAAAAAACAAACGACAGTTTTTTCTAGTAACTAAACAGTACTAGGAGAAATGCGTTTCATTAATTTTAAAGAAACACACTTAAACATAACAGAACTTAAATTTCTAAATTTACCAATTTCAACTTATTCTTTATATTTTAATCCTTTTTCTGCATATATTTTGGTATGTATAACTTTAGTAATATAATTGCAACTTATCAAAACAAATAGGAAATTAGGATTAAAAAAAACAGAAAGAATTTGTGTCCTTTAATATATAAATGAAATATAGTATTATATGAAAAAACTGAACTCAACCTATTTTACACAATGTCAAACTAAAATTTCTATGCATTTACTACTATAATATATTTACTAACAACTTAAAACATTATTTAATATAAATTATAAAAAATAAACTCATATTTTAGTTAATTTGGCCAGAATCAGGGCAAATTACTATTTTGCTTACAAGAAGCACACAACGTATTTCAAGGTATACTTGAAACAAGTATATAAACTAAATAAGTATAATATAAGCTGTTACTATAATAGAAAAATACTGAATAAACTTACAAAAGCATTGGATGGCATAGATCAGATATAAGTTAAGAATCTAAAGCAAATTCTTTGAATAAAATATACATTTGTTATTAAGGCAGACAAACTCACTTGTAAATACATCCTAAGAGAAAAAAAAATAAAGTGAAAAGTAATTTTTTGTCAGAATCATTCAGATACCACAACAAAATGAGTCTAAATGTTCCATTAATATTAAAAAGTGTTGAATACACAAGTAAAACATTCTTTTACAACTACGTTACATTTTCTATTTATATTCACTTTTTTATTCATAATCTATGCCTTTACAATACTTTTATCATGTTTTTGTATTTTTCTCAGTTAATAATTTTACAATATTTTAAGATAATTGTTTTAGTAATGAAATTACTCAATTTTACATTTATAGAAAAAAAATGGTAAAATAATAAAATCACTTGTAAAGAATTAGTGAAGAGACTGTCTACTAATCTGTAATAATTTGTGGCCTTTAATCAATATTTTGAAGGAAATATACACATGCAATTCATAAAGACCAGCTTAGTATCAGCTAAAAGTAGTTAAATAAATTTTACTGTAAGAACTTAACTAACAAGCAATAACATAAGAAGGAATGAGTAAGTTTTAAAAAAGTTCCAATTTTAAATTTGGATTTTATCGATTGGTTTATACTTGGCCTTTTAGTGACATCAGAAATAATAAACAGAAATAATTTCACCTACAAGATATAACCCACATATATTAAATTTTATGTCAAAGATTTATTCTGATACTATCTTGAAGAGGTAAAATATTGAAGTGACATGTTTCTGACCACCTGGACACTTTTAAGTTCCAGTCTTACATAATACAAAATTATTTTAACAGTTTCAGAAATTTAATACAACCTTTATCTTTTAAGAAAGCTTTTTGGAAGGTAAAAAAATATTAGCGCTTGAAGCCAAATATTGAAGAGAAATATGTAAAAGCAAATCCATAATACAAAATTTATTTATAAAAGATATTTCTGGTAAATAAAATTCTTCATATATTTTCCTACAGTAAACTGAATAATTTTATAATAAAAGTAGAATATAAGAAGTCACAATATTTTTATAACATAAGAATATGTGAGGATACATTCATCATATTCTGCCAATGACTCACTCTATTCAAATAATGAAGATGTTAAAAGAAAAAATACAGTCAAGCTGAAAATTTATTACTGAAAGGTAAAATTATTTGAATATTAAAAAAAATCTGACGTTACTATTTAGAAAATATTAATTACTTTAATGTTTAAAACAATAAACAGATTTTCTAGTACATGTTTTTAAATGTATGTATAATTTAATTAATGATTACAATTTTATTCATAAAAAAACTAATTAACAGTTAATCATTTCACAGTTAACAGGAAATTATTCAATTTGGAATGCAACTTTTTATGAAAAACATATATACATAAACATACATACATTTCAGCTGTTGATCAGTTAACAATGTTTGATTACACAAGAATTATTAAATTCTTGTCAACCTTACAAAAGTAAGGCAGATTTCTCATATATACTTTTATACCACATTATTTGAATACTAGATGTTACAATTAATTACTCGGCAGCTATACTGCGTAAAACGTATTTAACTGTATAGGCAAAAGCTGCAAAACCAATAATGACACAGAGATTCGTAATAGCGCCATATAATGGACTCTGGTCCCTTGGAATATTACCACCAGGACCAAACTGGTCTCGCAATGATGATAAAGTATCACTGGTTACATCCCCATTTGACACTGAATTACTGTGAGCAGTTGCTTTGGCTCTTCTTTCCTGCTCAGTCTTAATTTTCTGAAAAAAAAAAAAAAACATAACTACATATATCATTAATAAACTTTGTTTTCATAAGAACTGATGATTTACAGTAATTTAAGTAGAGAAAATTAAGTCAAACTGAAATGTAGATGATTTTGGAGTAGCTAGTATTAGTTTTGTGGAAAAAAATAAGGGAAAACCCTCCTGAAGAATATAAGTCAAGGATATAGTTTTATAATCAATAATATGAATGATAATTTTATATTAATTACACTGCCCAACAATGAAAATGTTTGGGCTCAAAAATAGTTTATTCTTATGTATTTCCACTTGCTGAATTCAAAAATCACCATAAAAATATCCGATTAGCTCTTGCTTTAGAGATACAATGACGTGTGATATTTACCCGATCTACATTCCAGTTTGGGGGTAAATTCTCTGTTTTTGGAGTTGTCACGCTTGTTAAATGACAAAACAAAATGTTCTCCAGCTATTTGTAGGTTATAAACATTACTACTGTTACTGTGACTGAGTTTCATATTGTTTGTGTTGTAATTAGTACAGAATTTCTGGTTTTCGAGTGCTATTGAAGTGAAAAATTTGTTATATCAAAGAATGTGTAAATTCAGTGAATAATTTTTGTTACATGTGTGGTGAAATAACAATTCACAGAAACGCAATTCAATGCCTCTTGTTAAGACTGCCCATCAGCATTATTTTGGTATGAAGGTAGGGGACTAGGATAAGTCATGGGCTACATATATATGTTGCAACTCTTGTTAAGTTATACAAGAATGACTGAAAAATAAAAAGCGATCTATGGCTGTTGCTGTGCCTATAGTTTGGCAGGAGCCTACAAACCATATGGATAACTGCTATTTATGCTCGACTCCACCTATAAAGGCAGGATTGTCAATGAAAAAAAGAGGAGAACAGTTCAATACCCTAATCTTCTATCTGCTATTCAACCTATTCCATATTCAGATAGTTTACCAGTTCCTATTCCACCCCAAAATTATGAGCTTGAAGTACAAAATGAAAACAGTGTGGAAGAAGAAGAAACAAGCCTTCCACCCTCAGGACTCTGATTTTGATGAAAAAGATGATAAACCACACTGACAGAGTCAAATGGAATTGAGTTATCTCATTCGAGACCTTGATTTGTCGAAGGAGAAGGCAGAATTTCTAGGGTCAAGACTACAGCAATGGAATCTTCTCCACTACAACATAGAAGAACTACATTTCTTGCCATGTAAACATAAATTTACAAATTCTTTTTATTTTAGTTTCATAACCCAGGGTGGAAATCAGCTATTTAACAGCTGATTTTCAAAGTTGAACATTCTAAACTTCAGATTCTACTAAGTTAGGTTACTTTTATGCAGAATTGAATATGAGACAGTGGATACCAGTGCACTGGTGCAGAGAATTCTTCTCCAGATACTACACGAGTCTGCAAGTGACTATTGTTTCTACCAGCTTGCTCATAATCCTTACTAGAAGAGCTGGGTGTTAGCAGGCAAAGCAATACTTCTCCTTATTAGGCTTTAGTACAGGAATCATAATGATCTTATAACACACCATGTTTAAGAAAAACTATGCTGTTTATAAATTTTGCTGTGCAATTTCAATAAATATTTTCATACAAAATTTAGAAGATCTAAGTTTTGAATTATATGATTTTTAAAGTTTTTCATTTAAAAATGTTTAAATACAACCCCCAATGGAATTCAAAGATCTACTTTAATGAAGGAAAACTCCAAAAGCTAGAGAGGTTGCTATTTTTTCTCCTGTTTGAAACTGAGATCTAATTTAAGAAGTATAGTATAGCCTACTTCAATTTTTTGAGTTAGGGTTTCATTTCAACCTTCTTTTTTTCATTTACTGCTTTCAGAGAAAATACACACATATAAAAAAAAACTTTCCGTTTTCAATGTTTACAATGTTGGTCGGCACATTGGACTGGTTTATACTGAGTTCTAAAAACTACTACAATTAGATTCTATTTCTATGTTTCCCACTCTGTACTGGACAGCTCATTATAATGTTCATTAAAAACCAGTTAATCACTGAACAGAGTTATGTTTTTGTAGGTAGACAATAAATAACTTTTGTATACACTAAACTGACTTTTTTTAGTAAAGTAAGTGAACAGACACATATTCAAAGATATCATTTCAAATAAGTAGATCTTTTCTTTCTTTTTCCTGTATAGCCTCTGGGAATTATCATTCATGTACAGACTAAGTTTGACCATTCCTGAGATGTGTGGTTAATTGAAACCCAACTACCAAAGAACAGCGGTATCCACAATCTAGTATTCAAATCTGTATACAAGTAGTCTGTTGAGGTCGTTTATTAGGACTTGAACGCTGGAACTCTCGACTTCCAAATCAGATGATTTGGAAAGACGCGTTTACCACCAAACCAACCCGGTGGGTTAAATAAATAATTGGACCTACATCCAATGAAAAATGAAGTATAGTTTTAACCAGAGATTCTTATACTAATTTCTTAATACTTCTCTCGTAGTGTTGTAACTTAACTTTGACATTCAAACTTTTCTTTACAATGTCTGAATGTGAATTGAAACAAAGAATAAGTATAATTGTTTAAGGATATGTTGACGAAGTTAAATATTTTGAAGAAATTACCAATCTGACTCATTCACACTTTAATTTCTCTTGAATAAAATGGACAGTGTTATAGTTTATTTTTTTTGAATAATATACACTAATAAATAATTACTATTTGTAAGTATGCAACTCACATTCACAGTATAGAGAAACTATGACTTCTGCCACCCAACATTATTTTCACTATTTCCTACACCCACCTAAAAAACATGCAGATATGTGTAACACTCCATATTTAACAGCAGAATATGCTGCCTTCAACTTTGGTAGGGGTCACTATATGACCATCCCTTTGCAATCTGTGACTTAACCATCTTTAGAAGAGTGGTTAATTCACTCCCAAACTAGCCACCCAGGTACAGAATATAAATTTGCTGGCTAACAGTTAAAAGAAAAAAAATTATTTGTCTTTCCTTCAAACAGTTTAACATCAAAATTGCAATGTTTCACAAAACTGTGATGTCTCTAATAATAGCAAGCCTAACCGTAGCTCTGTAATTTACATAACAAAATCTTAAACAAATACTGATGATCCACAAATCCACAACTGCCTGCAGTTGAATTAGTAAAATATCATAAAAATAAAGCATAGAAATTCTCTAATACATGTAAAAAATCCAGTATGAAAAAAATATTATATGAAAGAGTAAAACAAAAACAGTAAATATTCGTTTATTTTTATTTATCTTTTCCAAATCAGATTAAAAAAAAAAACAAAAAAAAAACAGCCATAAAATAGTCATATCAGGAGAGCCATGGCTCTGCTATGTGATTGTATATAATAAATATACGCAATTTGCATTACATAATATAACATGTAGAAAAGATTTCTCTTTGCATCTTACAGATTCCAAAACTAAACCAGTAAGAGATATCCACAGCAAGTCAAATAACCCATGAAACATTTTTTTTTATCAACAGCACAGACTGGATCAGTCAACAGAGCTGAATTCAGGATTAGAATCAGTTTCATTAATTTCATAGTTTTATGGTCTAAAATCAGACTGGTAATGAGACAGCCTCCACCTTTGCATTAGGGCTGATAATCCATGTAAGAGTGCAAACTAAGAGCTAGAGTAAAAATTGAAAGAATTTGGAATGAAACTAATAAATGATTTTTGGACTGAGTATATTATTCCTCTAACTGGAAAGCAGTGTCCAATCATAGATGGTGGAGTAAGATAAGAGGACTGGCTTCGAATGGAATACCGCAGATGAAATAGCAAAGAGAAGGAGAACAAATTTCAACAAAGTTAAGGTAATGATCCAAGGTAAGATTAGATCTAAGAAATGGCTGAAGAAACGTAATGTCTAATGGATACAAAAAGGAAGGAAAGAAAGAGTAACTACATCTATCACAACTGATGGTTTCAGAATATCAATCTAATGAAATGACTTACAAGGAATCTCTTACATGTTATATAAATTATGTGCACAGCCAATATTGCTGTCCAAGATGGTTATCAATGAAGATTATACCATGCAAATTTTTAATGATAAACTAATCTGATGAAAGTAAGAAATATCTGCTAAATATAATTTTAGATTGTCATTAAAAACATTGTCATAGAGCATAATGACAGAATAAACATGTTGCATGTAGTAAGATAATATTTAAAAGATAAATATAATAATAAATTATACAAACTTGAACAAGATCAGGAAAAAGTTCACAGAAATGCCTATCTTTAAGATTGAAGTCAAGGCTTTGAATAGCTAACTGGCGGCGCTCAAGCTCTGATGTTTCAATGCTGCCCAATGTTGGAATTTTCTCAATCTGAAATCACATAAGATGTTTTAAAACTTTAGTCTCTACAATAATGGTAAGGTTACATACAAATATGTACATAATCAATAATAACTTGTCACCGAAGATTAAGACAATTTAAATGATATGTATACTAAAAATTCTTTTTTAACAGCATTTATTATACAATTATAGAGTTATTCCCCAATTTAATATGTTATAGTGGGTTTGTTATTAACACTAAGCCTTCCAACTTAAAGGGTTATTGTAAGCTTCTTGTACTTAATTCTGTTATGTGCTAACAAAAAATTAAAACATGTTTGCACATTTTTATAACTGCTGTAAATGGTAAACCAAATAAATTCTATAAGTTTTTAGAAATTAAATAAAAATTGACTTCAGCAATTCTAGATTAATAAAAATTGAAACGATCAGTTATCATTATGATCAGCAATTGAAATAGTCAAAGACCTTTCATATGAACTACTTGTTTGACTCTCTCCTTAATCCCAGGACATTTTTATCATGGCTTGAAATGTAATATGACCACCGAGCATCTAGTTGAAAATCTTTTTCAAGTTGGAAAATTGCAGTTCTTTGTTCTTGCACAAAGCAGCATCACCAGTTAAATGGTGAAATGTCTGATACATATGGAAAATCTATACAATTATTAACAAATATTAATTTTTTACTTATTTAATGCTTAATTTGTTCTTTTCCTGTGTTTTCTAGTGATCTCGCAGATATGATTTTACTGAAGATATAATAGAAATTTAGATTAAAAACGTAGCTACTCAAACATTAATTTAAAATTCATGTTTTATATTAGTTTAAAATATTAATTTTTGGAGAGGTTAAATACACCTCTCTATAAAAACCATTAATAAATAACAATATTCTTATTTTATGACACAATTTGCTAGATTATACATTAACATGGGAAACTCTCTTTAGGAGTCCACTGACAATTTTCAAGTCACCAGGTACATGAATGAGTGATGAAACACATTTCTAGGGTTATTACATGTAACCCACCGGGTTGGTCTAGTGGTTAATGCGTCTTCCCAAATCAGCTGATTTGGAAGTCGAGAGTTACAGCGTTCAAGTCCTAGTAAAGCCAGATATTTTTACATGGATTTGAATACTAGATCGTGGATACCGGTGTTCTTTGGTGGTTGGGTTTCAATTAACCACACATCTCAGGAATGGTCGAACTGAGAATGTACAAGACTAACAACACTTCATTTACAATCATACAAATCATCCTCATTCATCCTCTGAAGAATTATCTAAACGGTAGTTGCCGGAGGCTAAACAGGAAAAAGAAAGGAAAGGGTTATTACATGTAACAAACCATCCTGTATGTGACCCTGAATTAAACATGAGGATCATCCTTTACTGTAAAGGAGCAATTCTCTAACTGAAATCTATTGAAACTAATGTGACCAACATTGGTTCATAAATTTTCTAAAAAATTGAAATTCCTTACGACTTAAAAAAAACCAGCAATGAAAATGAACAAAAGTAAAATATGAACTTGCTGACTGGATTAAGGAAATAAAAACATAATTTAAATTAATAAAAAAATGTATAATTTATATTTAAAAATATGGTAGTTTAATTTTCTAAAAATTGTAATTGCAGCAGAATGATTGATCATTATATTTTATTTCAAGTGATCATAGTATACATGTATAATTTTAATGCTTAAATAATGAATTATCTATTCTCTTTACAAAAAAAAGGTTGTGACCAAATAGAGATAAATTACTTAGTTTAGATAAATAAATTACGTGATAAAATATTTTTAATTTATATTTTTACGTGATAAAACATTTTTTATCAAATAGATTCATATTTTTTTTGTGGACTGATGATAATTCTTAGCATTAATTTTTTTACTGAAAATTAAGTTAATTATCAATTCATTAAGATTGACTGATTAATATAAAAAGTGTATTTTTTTTTGGCTGAAAAAAAAAATTTTACCTAAACTACTGCCAAAAAATGAGAATCATATATGTTAGAAAAAATTTTGTGTTTACAAACCTATATGAACACAAGAGTGAAACTTTGTAAAAATCTGAGCTGGTAAGTCTTTCCAGATTGAACTGATGTCTTGTGACCCTACCACCTCTTAGGTCTCCTTGTGCAGCAAAGCTCCAAGATGTTCCTCTGACTGAATGCTCTGAGTAAGTCTTGTTTATTGAGCATGTTAGACATCTTTTGTAATCACACCAGTGTCACAGCAACGGTCTTTTAGTTTGATCTTTATCTTGAGTTAAGAGGAAGAAGTTGCAGGGGGCCAAATCTGATTGCAGTTAGAGCATACAATTATTCTTGCACCACAGATCAGGGTTTTCCTACATATTCTCCAAGATGCTGAAGTCTTGTAGAACTGGGTGTTGACAATTTGATCCACAAGAAATTCATGCAGAAGAACCCTGTGAATTTTAAACAAAACACTAAGCGTAGTGTAGGTTGCAGTCCTGTCCTGGGAAGTTTGGAATTATTCACCACAAAATCCTGTCTAGTCATGATTGTAGCCACAGACCTATTTCTTTTGCAGGTGGAGACCCTTAGTGTGAATTTTGGATCAGAGTTTCTTTGCTTTGTTAAGAAAAGATTTGATCAAGACATGTGTATGGAAGCAACATGGTGCTAACAGAAATAAGTTTGTTTAATGCAAACATGTTTAAAATGACATAGAAAACAAGTTGTACTACTCCAAATGATATATTGATAGCAGAAATTTCCTTTGAAATTTCTTTTGAAACTGATCCAAGAATCTTCACGTACAAACTGCTTTTTCTTGTTCACATTATGAACAGTTTTTCATAAAGAGTTGCTCTCATTTCTCTTTGCCCACAAGTAGTGATGATTTGCCCTATGTGTACACAGAATAGTTGAGCCTTAAAACATCTTTCCTCACACGCTGTTCTACTGCTGTTAAACTGCTAATAGCAGCAGAGATGAAAATTAGAGTTCTCTTGAGTTTGAGACAGGATAAAATGATTTTTTTTAATCTTATGGTTTACAGTGAAATTACAAATACAACCGTTTACATTCCATACTTGCAAAAACATATTTAGCAGATAATGTTCTATAAAATAATGCCTCTTTCATTATTATTTTATTGAAATTAATATTTTTTCTCCTGTGAAAATAATTTCAGAAAAATTAAGGTAAGATATGTCTTACTTCAATATTCTGTACTAGGTAGTTTATTTAATAGAATTTAAATAAATATAAACATGTCCATTTTTTTTTCTATTATTAGAAAAAAATTCTGAATTTGTGATAGAATTTCTAAAATTTACTGTATACCTATAACAATCACTAACCATAAAGCTCAATAAACCAGTTAATATAGTTGAAACGCTCCAAGCAGGGTTCCACGTGTCTGGATGAAAGTCACTGATAGAAAGACACAAACGTGTATTTGTTTTAAACCTGAAAGAGAATAAACCAACAGCAACAATTAAGTTATAAAATCAATTTACATATTAGATATTTACATTTTACATATTTAGTTATAATTACATATTTATCAACAACTTTTGAGGAAAAGATATCAGATAGAAATTTAAAAATAATTTCCTTTTGATTAATCTGGATTTGTTTATTTAGGTCAATCATACACTTTCTTCTAGTCTACATTATTGAGTTTCTAATACCTGGTGTGTTTGACAAAGCAAAGCAAAAATTTAATGACAATTTTTTAGGGGAAACTCTTTTTAAGTCTTATTCCAATGTACATCAAGCATAAGCTTGATGTATGCTTAAGGTGGAGGTGTGGAAATTAAGAATGACTTCAGTAACGTGCTAATAGCATCACCTCTTGACTTCGCACATACATATCAAACCTTTCTTGTATAGAAACATATTAATATTACTTCTTTCATACTCAGCAGTTCATGGGAATTTCTTTTGTACAAAGGAAAATATATTAAAGTTGAGCTGATAACATCATAACCATTTGTTTCTTCCTAATTACACAGAGGTGCTGATTCGGGAGCAGTCTCTATGTGTACTGTGGTATACAGAATCAGAGGTGTTTCCAGTTACAGATATAAATTTAAAGGAAACTACTTCCACCTTATCAAGTTAAAATGGAATATATTTTAAGAAACAGGAGGAGCAAATAAATATTAAATCATACATTTTGTATATTCAAGTTATGTTAAAAAAAGACATCTTTGCAATCACATTATGCATAATCCCATAAAAAATTTGCTGTTTCTAGCAATCCTGAGTTTATTTCATAAATAAGCTGAATATTCAGATTTTTTTTTGTAATTAAATATTCACAAATTAGTAATCTCTCATGCTTAATTTTTTTCTGAGAAATATTTTAAAATATTTTCTCACATTAACACTCTTCATTATGAAGGAAATAGTAGTTAGACGAATCATTAATATCTATGTTAATGATTTGCATGAATCTATTTCAAGACAATCTAAAAACATTTTCATGGAGTATTTCAGTATTATTTGTTTAAAATAATATAATTTAATTACAGTTTAATGTAAAAATATAATGTATTTTTCTTAATATTGTTTTTTTTTTGAATAAGTTTTTATTATTCTGAAAAATAATATAACAATCATCATTAATTCAATAATGATGAAATATATGAAAATCTAGCAAAAAAATTCAGAAATCATTTGAGAAAAAGAAGATTGATTCTAGTACCTTTGAGAAAAAAAGTTAACAAGCTGGATCCAAAAAAATCACAAAAGATCTAGAAAGAAACAATATAAAGGAGGATGAAATAACGAAAAAGATGAATTTCAGAGTGTGAAAAGTAGGATTCCAAGGTGGGAAAGATAAGAAAAAGTGGTCCAAGGAAAGGAAAAAACACATAGCAAAAAGAGTACTGGAAGAAAAGGAAACAAACAAAAGAATTTAATGAAATTGCTATGTGGTCCTTAGTTGGCCATAATAAAGGAAGAAGAATCATTAATTCTTACAGGTAGATAATTTTCTGATTATTGGCTATTTTTAAATAAATTATTTTTACATTTATAATATCATTACTAGAAAAAAACACAGTAACTTCAATTTTATGAGTTAAAAAGAAAACATTTAAATTAAGTTTCAGAACTGTGATGGCTGACAAGGTAAAACCAGTCCTGAAAATGAAACAACCATTTCAAAACAATAATAGGCAACTTATGGCAAACTTACTGGAGAAAGTAAGGAGTAAAGTTGCTTTCTGTTGCCTTCTTTACTGAGCCAAACATACTGTAGTATGTAAAATGCCATACCAACTGAAATATAAGTGACGTTCAGTCCTAAAAGTAACACCTTCATTCTATTTACCATAAGGAGTTCGATATAACAAACATATTATCCTCAGTGTAAATAAGTCTTGGCTGATCTTTTGCACTTCAGGTGTTTTACATGATTAAAACTGTAAAAAGATTGGGACAGTTAATATAAAACAATAAATTATTGTGCTTCTTTCTGTGGTGAAATTATGTATTTAATGCTTCAATTTGTTCCACGGTAGTAGTCTCTTCAATTCATCAAGAAGGTCCAGTATTCAAATCATGGTAAGGTTTGGGATTTTTCATAACTATTTACTAACTTTATTCTTTGTATGTAGTTTCATAATCTGTTTTCTGTATCTTGGTGTATGGTGATGTATCTTGTTTGCTGTTGTTTTGCTGTAACTGATGTGTTTCTGTTGATATTCCTATTATGATGCGATTGCACTATGACAAGTGTGTATGAGTGTGTGTGGGCGTGTAACCCCTCTTCCAGAAGGAATGCTTCGTTAGAGATTCCAGGAAGAGTGCTAGCCAGGGGTGGCGGTTTAGTCGGTAGTGCCCAGGTTTACATACGCATATTAATAACATCTTGCAGCAGCTGTTAGCAAGCTTGACACTGCTTAGGCGTCCATAAATGTGATTCCCCACCTCTTTAACAAAAAAAAGTTTGGGATTTTTCATAAAGGGTTCATTTTTCATAAAATAAATGTAACTGGGTGTAAGCCTCTTATTTCACAACAAATACAAAAAGTAAATAAAAAAATATATAAGTAATATTGTATTAAATATAACCACCAAAACACAGTAATTAGATACATTAAAGTTACCATATTAATTTCAACTTATCTAATTGCTGTATTTTGTTGGTTTATATTTCATATAATACAAAATATTAGTCATCAGTATGTTAATGAGTTATTTGAATTAAAAAAAAAATATTAATATATAAATATACACAAGATCTGTAAATAAAGTAATGAAATTGGTTCAGAAAAACTTTTTATTTACAATCAAATTATACATGGATCTATTACTTATGAAATAGATCCCTTGGGAAGCCACGCAATGCTTCAAATGGTTTTCCCACTCTTCATAGCGTGCTGTAACTCAGAAACTGGAATATCCTTGATGGTTGGTTATATATATATTTTTATATTTTCTACTGTTCCAAAATGGTGTTTTTTTAAAGTAGGGAACAGGAAAAAATTGCAGGGACTCAAATCAGATGAATAAGACTGTTGAGGAACTACGGGAATGTTTTTCTTTCCAAAAATTCATTAATTGAGAGTGGAATGTGACAAGGTGCGTTGTTATAATGTAGCATCCAGTTAACTGTCTGATGGCTGGTCTCACATGGATAACTCTTTTCTGCAGTCTTTCAACAATTTCTCAGTAAATATACTGATTTACAGTCTGTCCTGTAGGAAAAAACTCCTTATGGACAATGTCATTACTATCGAAGAAACAAATTAACATGATTTTGATTTCTGATTTGCTCATTTCTGGTTTTTGTGACACGGTGAGTTTGTAGTGTGCCACTCCTTGCTCTTGTTTTGTTTCTGGGTTGTACTCAAATATCCAAGATTCATCACCAGTAATAATATTTTCTAGAAAATCAGGATCAGTTTCAATTCACCATAGAAGATCGCAGCAGACTTTCACACTGTTGTTTTTCTGTTCAACAGTGAGGTTTTTTGGGACCAATTTTGCATAAACTTTTTTCATGTCCAATTCGTTTGTCAAAATTTGATGGACTGTGGTATGGTTAAAATTCAATTGTTCTGCAATTATTCTAACAGTTAATCGCCAGCCGTATCATATCAAGTCTCTGACTTGCTCAACACTGTCATCCTTTTTGATGTTAACAGCCTTCCAGAGTGTGTATAATTCGCAACTGATTCCTAGCCATCTGAAAATGCTTAAACCACCTAAAAACTTGGGCTTGTGACAGAGCGTCATCTCCTTATGCCCTTTTCAATTTTGATAGTTTCAGTAGCATTGTCAAAGAGTTTTACACAAAACTTGTTTGCGTAACATGGCTCATAATTAATAACACTAATTTAAACACAACAAAAACTCATTTCACAAAAAGTTTGTTTATGTCTCACATGGCAACAATAGACTAAAAATATTAATACCTAATTTAAATCAGCTGTTCATATAACCATATGTTTACTAGTAACTTTACAGTATTGCCACTTTGGCTGTCAAAAAAACTAGTCTCATTACTTTATCTACTGACCTATATATATATATAGGTCAGTATATATATATATATATATATATATATATAGGTCAGTATATATATATATATATATATATATGTGTGTGTGTGCGTGTGTGTGTGTGTGTGTGATTTCATATTGCACGGCAATTTCTTGGGAGATTATATGACTAAAAATAAGAAAAAAAAAATCTCATATAAACATAGGTAAAAAAAAAAACGGTTTGTTAACGAGTTTGGATTTGTGAAAACATTTAGCCCTACTTTCCGCTCCCTCTGTGAAATTAAACAATACAAAAATTCTTTGGGTATAAATTGAGGGGTAAATTTGGTGCATGGTTTTTGATCTAAGAAATTGAATAAAAGTGGTCTGACATCTCTATCTCACTTTGGATTTAAGAAAAACAGGGTAACATATGAAAATTTTTTGTTGGAAAATACACTTTTTTAGATTTGGAATAAAATAACTTTAATTTACCAATAAACACAAATAAAAATTTCTAGTTAACTTTGTGGAGAATTTCATTCTAAGAAAATTGATGTAAATAATGTCCATTAAACGCAAATTTGAGAAGTTCAACTTGAATTAGAAACAAAAACACAAACTGGATCAGAAAGGTGATACGATTTCAAACAGAACAATTTTCATCAATGTTTGAACAACATAATGTAAAAGAAAACAAATAGAAAACTTATCCATAACAGGAAAAAATGAATAAAACATAGATTTAAAAAAAAAATCACACCCTTTTTGTTTTTTCTAAAAATGATTAAATATCAAAATGGTTACTTGATAAAGCTACAAATATTTCTTCAAAGTAGTTGCTTAATGTGGCTGCCTTCTGTTCAATGCATAGTTTAGCTTGGCAAATCCATGCTAACCAGGCCCATCTAATAGCATCATTATTACACCTAGTAGTAGCTAGCTCCAGCTTCTACTATATGATGTATCAATTCTTCTTGTGAGCCAATATGTACAGAAAAGACTAATGACTTCATCCAACCCCAAAGGAAAAAGTCTGCTGGCATGAGATCGGGAGATCAAGGTAGAAATCATATAATCATCTGCTCACTCAGAATATTGTGTACATTACATTTTGAAGGCATACCAGTTCCCCCTACTGCCATATACCAATACCATGCTCTCAAATGATGTCACTTGCAGTGTTTACCATAATGTTTTTAATTGATGTGCTTGACTGAAATTGCCATGTCTTCTATGGCCTCTTGTTTCGTAAAAAATGTGGCATACCAACAAAAACATGTTGCATATGATACAAAGTTCTTATTGGTTCGTTCAACATTTTATATGTTTCAGAAGCTGATTAAGAGACACAAACCTGAATTTTAATGTTAACTGATACTTTTTCCATGCTAAGTAATTACCCAACATACTCTAACAAATGATCAATAACTACAGCAATCAACTTGAAATTGACACAGGAAATAGACAACACATCTGGATACTTATATGCTTGCAGGTCTGCCACTTTGTGTGCTTTAAATTTGCCTGTGAAAGAGAATTAGTCTCAATACTCTTTGAATCACCCTTGAATATGAGAAACATTTTGTGCAATCCATTTTAGTCATAGTTTGAAATGCACTGTATGATTTGACACACATTTTAGAGAATGTCTAACTTTCTTTTCTTAATTCACATGTTTTAAATAGTGATTATTATAATATTACATCTTAATAATTTAGTAAATAGAATAATTTATCTCTCAGATAAACAGTGCAGTTACTGATATTACCAAAATATTATAAACAATTTAAAAAAAACCTTTCCTATCAATTTATTTCAATTACAACTAAAATATTTTACAGAAATAATCTTATTACTAAATAGTCTAATTATTAAATAGAATTAATTAAAATTTAACAATTTAAGAATATTTTGAAATTTTTAATGTGTTCTCACTATAATATTACTTTCCTGGATGCAATCTATAAAGAGAAAGTATATAAATTGGTCCAAAATTTTTGCACCTTTCTGTTGATATACAATGCATATACAAAAAACAAAATAAAAGCACACATGAAAAGCGATTATTAGTATTAGAATATATTCTTATATAAATGCCAATCTCCATGCCAGAGTAGTAAGAGTCTCTGCCTTTTTTTTTATGGAAGGTCCTGCATCAGAACACGGTCAGGTTTTAAACTTTTTTTTTGGCTATAAAATTATATATTACAATGTTCTGGTTATCTCCAAGCAATGAATGTATGAATAAACATCTTTTAGCACATGTATTGGGAGAAATAGAAGCCAACTTGAAAATGTAATTTAAAAGATTTTTTTTCACTATTAGGTTCTCCAGCCTATCCCTGTTATACGATTCAAGAACAACAAAAGGATAGTATCAAGTTTCCAATGGAAAAAACTGAAAATATACAATCACCATCTAGACACAGCGGTCATATATCTCAGTTTATTAATTTTTAGAAACATTTTCAATGACAAATGTCATCAAAATGATACATGTCAGCTCACTTGGGAAATGCCAGAACAAAATCAGTCATTACCAAAGCCACACAGAATGCACAATGTAGCCAAGTAATATTGTAAAGGGAATGAGTTTAAGAAAAAGTTCCATTCTCTCCAATTTAGTAGATTCCTCCAATCTAAAAATTATATTAATTTCAAGGAAGAATCATACACAGATATTTTTGAACCTCCATGATGCTGCACAGACACCAAAATGTCTTTTAACATAATTAACTTGTTTGCAGCGATTTATTTTATACGCTAGATGCGTACGTGCTTAAAAAAAAATAATCATACTGGTTTTATTATCATCACAATTATTTCTACTATGCACTTACTAAGCGATCACATAACATAATATAAATAACTGCAATATCAGCAGGTAAATGTAGCATCACGATTAGTAAATGAACGGCTACTGTCATCTTTCACATGATATTCTTTTATCACAACTTCTGACAGAAGTATTACAAATTTATTGCAGGTTACAATAAGGAATTATCAGATAAAATAAAGAATGTTTTTAATAGTTTTACAATCAAAAAATACTAAAATAAATAACTATTCAGGTATTAAATAAAACAAAGTAAGGCACAAACCGGCCATTAGGTGTCGTCATATAGATGCTCGGCGGTCTGAATGGAAATTCTCTTTGAAAGACCAATTTTCCAAGATACATTCCACCTTCATACGGTGTATTTTCAGGGCCTCTAACTACATAGTACCTATAATAAAAATAATTACATAAATTTTATAAAAGTAAAATTTATATAGCATGAAACAACCTTAAACTACTGTAGTTTATAATAAGGCTATATAAAAACAAAGAGCAATGTGGTACAATAGGGAGTTTGTACTATGACTTCACACAGTTTATTTTCAGATTGCTGCATTATTTCTTAAAAACTGCATATATAGAAATAATAAGGCTTAACAATTTATTATGGGAATTCTCCATTATTAAGGTACCACTTTCCATTATTGGCTTATTTTTGTATCAAAGATATAAGCTCATTCTAGATAATTACAGATATTACTTAAAATAATTTTTGACTTCTGTGGACTTATAAGTTATATTCTTATTAACATCAAATACTGTCCAATGTAGTAAAAAAAAAAAAACATTGAGAGTGGTAAAACAATAACAAAAAAGTTATAAAAAAAAAAATTGAGTCGTAAAAAATAAATTTCAAACTTTTAGGATATCTCAACATAATTTTATTACAGAAAAAATTAAACAAGAATATCAATAAAGCAAGATACCTGGTATCTTAAATTCATAATCTGTAATTTATGTATAAGGGTCAATCCATTTGAAGTGTCCCAAAAAAATTAAGCTGGTTGCTTTACCCAATTCAAAAAAATTGAAACTACCCACTTGTTTCTTACATTTCTCAGGACCTTAAAAATATTATTTTTATATTTTTTATTTAAGCAGTTTACCTGTGGTGGCCATTTTTGTTACGGTGTGCAAAGCTAATTTTGTGATGATAATGGTTTATGGAAAGAATGATAACTAAAAACCTATTGGTCCTGGAAAGATGAAACAAAAAGCAATTTATTTTATTTTTCTTCAAGGTAAAAGATTGGTTACCTACCTCTTCTTTCTATGAGAAGATTACCAATAAAGTTGAATATGAAAAACAGTGGAATTTCACTTTTGATAATTTTTTCAAGAGGCAGGGATGGTATACACAGTTTGAATTATCTGTTATATGTAGGTATATGTTAGTAATTTTACCATAAATAATATTAATGGTGATAAAAATCTAAAATTTGCAGAACTTTCAGTGTTTTTGTAAATGTTTATGGCAAATAAAAAAGTTTCTTGTACTAATAAAAAAGTTATAACCGCTCAAAAATCATGAAAAATCTGTTAAAAGCGATACCATTTTGACTCATTAATAAGTGCTCCAAGGAGGTTTCTTGTCTTCTTGGCACTTTAATAATTTTATACTTATTACTATAGTTGAAATTGACTTATTTGAACCATTCACCTGCAGTGCTCATCTTCATTGACCTGTTCACATCTTTACAGTGTCTCAAATTTCATTCTGTGTTTGGAAGTGTTTATTAAATAAAAACGTTTTACTTAATAATATTATATTTGCAAATTTTAAAATCAATTTAATTTTTACATTATTTTCATATAATTTCACATAAAACAATGAAAGAACAATGTTCCATATGAATTTATGTGAATGAAGTGTTACAGTGTATGGTACAGTACATTAAAATTTGTGAATTTAGTGATGAAAACAACAACTTCTTTTTTTACATGTAATTTCAGATGTCACTAGTGTTTGTAAATATCATGGAAAAAGGTTTTTGTCAAAATTCAGTCACCTGTATGGACAGTTCTGTTGTGACCCTTTGAGAACTCAAAAAAAAACAGTTAAAAAAAACTTAACATTAGAACAAGCTCTTGAAGAACATATTTTTCCAAATTTAAATTTAGTTCCTGGAAAGTTTCTTTGTGTTAACTATTTCAAAAGTGTTTTTTCTCAGCAGAACAAAGAACTGTATGAATGCGAAGACCGAGAGCAATACATTGCTCCACATCACAATATTGAACAATTGGATGCTGCTTGTAGCATTTTGGGTTTATCACCTTCATCAAAACTGATAAAGTTGACATCACTTGAACTAACTACAGTGACGGGTTGTTCTCACACAATTTCAAGAGAATTATCAGGAGAGATATCAGAGCTGCTTGAAACCACACTAAATGTTAAACTTCACTGCTACAAAACAGGTTATTTCACTGAAGAATAATTAGAATTTTGCTACAATCTTCGATAGTGATTACAAAAATAAAAATGAATTCTTGAAAAAAGATATAGGCTGCTCATTGAAATCTCAGTTTGAGTAAGTTTTATGAGCATTTTTGAATCAAAATTATATTAGGTTACTGGTATTGGTTAAGTTATCATTAAATTACGATCTATCATTAATAATTTAAAAAACTATTTTAGAAATATTGAAAACCCCAACTTCAACACAATATAGGGGGTAAATATAAAACATGTAAAATGCAAAGAAGATGAGAAACCCCCTTGGAGCACTTATTTAGCGAGTCAAAATGGTATTGCTTTTAACAGGCTTTTTATGGTTTTTGTGAGGTTATAACTTTTTTAATTAGTACAATACACATAAAACGTTTTTATTTGCCATAAACATCTACAAAAATAATGTAAGTTGTGTAAATTTGAGATTTTTATCACCAGCCCCATTAGAGTTATTTGAAGCCAAAATTTGATTATAAAAAAATTAGTTTTCAAAAATTCACAAAACTTTAGGGGTAAGTAAATCATGATTAATATTATTCATGGCATAACTACTAACATATACATACATATAAAAAAATAATTCAAACTGTATATGCCATCCCTGGCTCTTGAAAAAAATTAACAAAAGTGAAATTTCACTGTTTTTCATCTTCAACTTTATTAGTAATTTTCTCATAAAAAGATGAGTTAGGTAAACAAACCACTGGACCAATCTTTTACCTTGAGAAAATGTGATTAAATTTCTTTTGTTTCATCTTTCCATGAGCAATAGTTTTTTAGTTATGATTTTTTCTGTAAATCCTTACAATTACAAAATTAGGTGTGTGCACCATAACAAAAATGGCTGCCACAAGTAAATTGCTTAAATAAAAAATTTAAAAAGAATAGTTTTACGATTCTGAAACGTGTAGGAAAGAAGTGAGTTAGTTAAAATTTTTTTTGAATTGGTCAAGCAACCAGCTTATGTTTTGTTGGGACACTTCAATTGGACTGACCCATAAAGGGCAGCGATGTGCTACAATGACTTATTTTAATCAAAATAAAAACACTCACTCAAGAAACAAAATAGTTAAAAGCTTGTTTAAAAATAGACATTTAGATAATTTGCATAACTAAACAATAAATTAATTATTAAATTAATCATAAATAACATATTTTTATAAAATGTAATTAATTGAATGAAACTGGTGGATGTATGTTAGGTTATGGTAGACTGTAATGGTTATATAAAACTTGACATAGTGGTTACTTTAAAAAATGCCACGTTAAATTTTTAAGAATAACAAGATCTCATGTCAGGCTTCCTGAAGAGAGCAAGGAATAAAGCGGTTTCTTGCAGCCTACTTCACAGTCTGATATTAGCGTGCCATAAAGGCATGCTGCCATATTCTGAACTATAAGTAACATCTTCATTCTGTTCAAAGGGGTTGGCTATTTAATAAAAACAATTACCTGGTCAGCAACTCTCCTGATTACTATGGCTTATACCTAAGACACCTTACTTGCATCACAGTTATATAAAATAAGGTGATAACATAAAGCATCAAATTAATGTACCTCTTTATGAAAAATAATATATTTCAATCTATTTTTATTCACACTATCTCCACTCAATAGGAAAAGTGATAATGCATAATTTCAATACTTGCTTTACAAATGGCAAAATATCTGATATGAAATTGTTTCATCTTTCTAAAATTTCTATTATGATACTTATAACCAATCTAAATCAATAATTTAAAATTTACACAGCATCATCAATAATTTAATGTAAAAAAAATAATGTCGGCATACCATTCAAGTATATTAGATGGTAAAGGTTCAGCTACGACATAAGGAACAGGATCTTTTTTTAAACGCAGATAATCTTGTTTTAAACGTGAAACAGCACAGTTAGGTTTTCTATTTGACATTTTCTATACAACAAACACTGAAACAAATTAATTTTATTATACAAACATCAATAATAACAATGTTTATCTGTAATTGAATAATAATAATTATGTATTATCTCCACTCTAAAAAGTTCATTTTTGTTTAAAATAATTACTAATTTTACCAATTAATAAAGGTTTCACTTTAATCTAATATTTGTATTATGTCAAGAGATGTAATCATTAGTTTAATAAAAAAGAAAAAAAATTCTTAGAAACAGTAAATCTGATGTTATTTAATTTGTTAAGATCATGGATTGTAGTATACATTATAGTCACGGGAGAGTGCAGTTTTAAAGTGAAATCTGATTAATGATATCTCTCTAAATGATACATTTTAGCAAAAATATAAATTGTTACACAATCTTTTAAATTATTATGGAAAAAATTATTAAATCTTGCCTAAAACAACTCTAATGCTTATTTAGTTAAGTGCTATGAGTATATAAATAGTTAATGTTTGATTCTATCAGTGTTCACTTAAAACTGACAAATTACTGGAGCAATTATAAATAATTTATTCAGTGATATTTTTAACAACGAGAATAATTGTAGGCAAAAATATCTCCAGGTGACTCCATTCCTGGGTGAGTAGTATCTGTATACAGAATTAAAGAATGGAATTAGGGGGTGCGAGGGAAGGCACCTGATTTTTCTCCATTTTTCTTTAAATTTTTATTACAAAACCATCAATAAGGTATAGTAGCATTTCTCAACTCGGGGTTGTGATATTATAGCCTACAACTTTACAAGTAAACAACACTAAAACCATTTTATAAGAAAAAAGATCATTTATTATATACATTTTACTTATAATTATTAGAACACATATAAAATTAAATTAATAAGATGGTTGCATTTGTTTTTCATTTAAAAGTTTCTCCATACATGTATTTATGACAAAAGCAAATTGTTTTCAAGTGATAAACAACAATTCCTATATTTAATTTTTAGTACACCTAGGCAAAAAATCCTTTTCACAATGGTAAGATGTGGTGAAACGGATTAATATTTTCAATGGTCTGAGGCTAAATTTCAATATTCACTTCGACAAGCAAGCCAAGACATATCTAAATAGTCAGAAGTGAATTGTAGTCTAACAGAATTTTATCGGCAGAATTTTGATGAGCTGATCATGAATCTCAACGGTAACATAGCAGCTGCAACAATGTTTTCACTAAATGGATTCAGTACCCATCCCTTCAATAATACATCAGCATATGTATTACAACAAAAATACACCACCTAAGTAAGCCAACAGCAACATATACTCATTGTTCTGTAAAAACATTGAGAATGGTGTTTGTTTGTTTACCCTGGAAAGATATTATTAATTCATCTAGCATTTCCAATAATCAGGTTAACAATTTTCCCTGCGATAAACATCTGACTTCTGTATGGAAGAGAGATTTTTTTCTTTTTGCCTATTGCATTGCATAATTTAGCAAAAGCATATTTTGTAATGGTTGACTTTTTTACAGCTTTACAAAGAATTTGTTTGAGATTTTCTAGAATATTTTTTGAGGCAAGAGCGTGTCTGTGAAAGAAGCAGTGCATCCATTCTGTCCTTGGTATAAGATAATCTTTTAATTTTTTCAGAAATCTACTGTTCTTTCCTGTTATCATCTTAGCACAATCACTACATACTACAATATATTTTGTCCAGTCTGCGTTAACAGTTTTCAGTAACTTCATAAAAAAAGGGACAGAAAAGACAATTGTCCGGTTACATGATTAGGTACTGATTTGCAAAACAACATATTTTCTTTGACTGATGACTGATCTGTTCCTATCACATTCATATCTACAAAACGTAAGAACTAAGAAATGTTTCCCCACAGCTGTCGATTAATCAAATTGAAAAAAAAAATTAATTTGAACTCACTTTCTGAATTATCTGAACGTGAACATCACATCATAGTGTCATAGATTCTTCGTCTTTATACTGGTGTTGTTTTCAATTATGAATTATTTTCAATTTTTTTTTGCTTCCTTCACGCGTATTAAAACAGTGACCATATCAATTACTACAGGCAATATGAGGTTTTCTTGATTGTATGGGGTTTGGAGATCTTAGCTACTATTAATACTATGAGATAAGGCGCTTAAAGTGATCTTTATCAGTATGGCTTGACTTACAGATAGAACCTTGTTGATTTCTTAAAGTATGTAATTTTCTTTCGAAAAATTTCACATCTTATGATCTGGATGTTTAGTTTCAAAGTGTTGA
This sequence comes from Lycorma delicatula, assembly GCF_047948215.1. Lineage (NCBI taxonomy): Eukaryota > Metazoa > Arthropoda > Insecta > Hemiptera > Fulgoridae > Lycorma > Lycorma delicatula. The sequence goes on along the minus strand of NC_134456.1, from coordinate 82,018,229 downwards.
ATTAGCCTAGATGGCTTCATACTTTCATCGGAGAGGACTTGCAAGCAAAAACACACTGCGGCTTTCCATCCAATTAAGTAAAACCGTAATTCAAACAACTGCCATTGTACAATCTTGTCTTTTTTGCAAATCTACTCACTTTTTAAAAATTTTTTCACATATTTAACTATTTTGCATAACAATCTAAGTGAAAAAAACCAGTTACACCATTTGACAGCAAACTAAAAAAAAGAAACCTCAATTATTACTATTTGCAGAACTGACATTCTGCAATCTATTACGCCTCATTTATACTGCTGAGAGCACAACCAGTTCAAATGCTATCATATATATATTCGAACATGATGCTCTCACAACGAATATTATGCAAACAGACCACATTATAAGGAGCATGTACACATTAAGTTGGCTGTTCATACCACTATCGATACAGCTAAATAGTTTTAATTATGTTTTGTTGGGTTGTGGTTGGGGAGGGGGGGACACAAAGTATTCATATATATTTTTTTCTAATTTCTGCGGGTCATGTAACTAAAAAGGTTGAGAATCACTAAGATAGAGGAAATATCTTTATAATATTTGAATTGATAGTAATTAAAATAACCACAGAATTGAGGATGCACAATAGGTAACAATGACCATTCTATTTATGCAATCATCTGTTTACTGTCTGCTATGAATTTGAAATTGCTTCCTCGCTTTGTCATTATTTAGTTAGTTGTTACTCATTCAAAGTATTACATGTTATTATACGTTTTGAACATTGCTGTTAATAACCTTTATTATGTTAGACGGATATTTGAAATTTGCCTGGAAGTGAAGAAAAGGTGTGTGCCTTCCTTCAGCAGGTATTCTACCTGCTTCTAAGATGGAAAAATTATCATGATATGAAGCTTTACTTTGGTGGAAATGTGGAGTGGAGCTGCAAATTTATGCAAATGCCAAAATAAGATTAATTTGCACATAGATAACTGGCCAAAAAACCACGTATTTTGCTTTAATCTACCAACCTTGTGCTTCTTCTACTCCTGGTTCAAAGATTTTATATTTTTTAAATAGATTCTCCATCAATTTAAATTGTGTAATAAACAAAAAACTGGAACAATTACATGCGGGAAGTGTGCACAGACGCACTAAGCAAGCAGCCCATTGTTAAAATCAGAGAGGCAGATAAAATCATCTAGACTGATGAGAGGTTATTCAGTAAAAGGAGGAGGAAGAATAATGCTGGCTGTTACTTTCACAACGGATATTCAAAGGCATATGTCTGGGAATAGAGACAGCTGTTTCTGAGCAATCCTTAAAGCTAAGAAATCATTTTGGCCTCCAGTTACATAGTAGTAACAATGCCTATCTTCATTTGGGAAAAATTGGGTTTCTCGCCCTGTTAATAAGTAAATAACCATTAAAGTTATGTAATTATGCAAATAACTGCTAAGATGTACTTCACTTTCATCTTATCTTTGCATTCCATGTAAATCTAAAGCAAGAGAAGATTTTTGTTTCAACCAACCAACAAACCCAGCTAACTTTGGATCTGTTTTGTTTAACTTTGATAAGAGCTTATGCATAAACATAGCTTGTTTAAATTAATCTTAATAAAATAATTTATTTTAATTAGATGCAAGTTCCTAATCTAATTAAAATATCTACAAATATAAATAATGTAACAGTGAAATCTTAGAAATCCTATTTCTTCACTATAAATATTTACTAGTAGGCTATTCCTTGACCAAAAAAAAAAAAATATTAGATTTTTAGTATTTACTACTTACTCAGGACATAGTTAAAAAAAGGACAAGTTAAATTTACATTCCTTTGTAAAACTTTATTTACTTTAGTTTACATATTCTCATTGCATTCTAGCAAAAAACTCAAACTCTGGAAACTACAAAAAAAAAAGAAAAAAAAAGTATAACTATCACAGTTTTTTGAAGGGTTATGGGAACAATAAATAAAACTTGGAAAAATTATTATTGTAGGTATATAAAATATATTTTTTTTCTGGGATTTTGACAGAGTAATCTTTTTGAAAAAAGTGTAATCCATAAAATTGAAATTAGTATGGAACACAAGGTAGCTCTGCCTTTTTTTTATATCTATACACACAACTAAACAATAGGTCAATACATTTTATAAAAATAAAAAGCAAGTTTAAATGTTCCTAAAATCCTAGGATTTCTCAAATGTAAAAAACCACACACATTGTCGATCAAATTTGACTGACTCTCTTATTAGTATAATATTTTTCAGTATTAAGATACAGTTACTAAGATAACAGTTGGCAATATTATGTTAATTCTAAAAATGCAAATTTATTCTCATTTTATAAATAAAAACACTACATATGTATTGTGATGGCAGTCAACAGTTTGATAAATTGTGATCCAACTGTTGGCCAATTGTAATCCATTACAAACTTCAACTGCAAAATCCAGTGAAACATGTTAAGGAATGAAAAATAACAAACCAAAGATATTAAATGTTAATGTCCACTTTGTGTAAACAGTGATTTATTTATTTTTAATACTTCATTTGCTAATATATTCACCAAAATTAGAAATTTTAGAATTAATAAAAATTCTGAAAAGGGAACTGTTTAAAAATGTTTTATTGAAAGAATGCAACTGAAATTTGAACAGAAATGTAGAAATCTAATATATGTAACAATAATTTGTACTATATATTATGAGTTACACTTAAGTTTTATGTAGAATGTTAGAAACAGTAGCTTAAAATATAAGCAGGAAATTAAAACATAATACATATAGAAATGAAGTATAGAAACTATAACTTTTGATTATATTTAATAGTATAATGTTAATACCTCAAGTAACTTTGTTAATTTATTGAGTAAACCTGACCAAATAATACATAACAGTAAAAAAAAAAAAATTAACATTAGTATATTAATAAAGAAAATTTTTAAAAGTATATTCACAAAACACACTGCTTCCCTCAAAAAACAGTTTAAAAACTTGAAGAATATATTAAAATTATAAATCCTCCTACATTAGAAAAAAAACAATACTTATATTCAACCTCATGAACCCCAATGAAATTAAGCTTCTGATAAATAAGTTATCCAATATGAATTGGAATTTAATCACAATCAAATCATTTATAGATACCAAACACTACTTTTAAAAATGTATAATTTCATTAATTATTGCTGACAGAATTAATTATTACAATCATTATTTAATTAATATATTTATAATAAACGCAGTATAAATCATTAATTATACTGTACAATGTTGTAACATGCTAATTTTTTTTTTGTTAGAAATAAATACATTTTCCCACACTTTTTTACCCTGCTATAGTTTTATCAGAATTGCAGCATACTACATAATATGAAACTTGCTACATAATATATCTTTAGTTTACAAAATTATAAGTAAATTTCATTATTGTTGTATTTTCTAAAGTATTTAAAAAAATTATGAAAATTGACTTTTAACTTTTCTTGAAAAGCATACCATATTAACAAAGTTTCAGCATGGTTTTGGGAAAAAATTGTCTACTGATATAGTCTGCAGAAGGTACCTTGGGCAGAGAATGCACGAATAAGGAAGAACTAACTACTCTAAATATGAGAAAAGAGAATGTTGCTAAGATCAATAGTGAAGCGGAAGAATAGTATGGTTGGTCATCTACTACACTACTCAAGCTGGTTCACCACTCTCTAGGGGGGGAAATAGAAGGAAGCAAAGGATGAGAAAGACAAAGACAAGACTTCATGGATGAAGTAAAGGCAAGAAGACCATACAGGAAGTCAAAAGACTGGCTCCAGAGAAAAAAGATTGTAGACAAACCTTTGGATTGAAAGAAGAAAAGACTAGTAGCTATAGCATTAGAGGAACTGTTTACAATTCTTTAAAGTCCTACCTTAACAATTATAAACAAATGGTTAAAGTTTCATCTTCTGATAAGAATACACATGTATAAGTGTTCTTGGTCCCTTACTTTCTTATTGTTTATTAATGACATGCTTCAAAATCTTGAGCCATTCATTGGAACCCTTTTTGCAGAAGATACAACTGTATCTGAAGATAATTATTTAAAAGCATGTGAAGATTGTACAGTAAACTATTCACTGGATGAATTTTAACTTTAAATTTTGATAAAACTGTTGCATTGTGGTTCTCAGGTTGATGTAATATTGCTGATCCTGTGGATGGAATTTCCGTTAATGATACAGATAGATTCTGTTGCCCCAAAGCAAAACTTCTACATGTTTTTATAAGTTCTCTTGGAATGATCAAATTGATTTTATATGCAATAAAATCAAGCCATACTGCTGTGCTTTGAAGTGCCTTAATAAAATTCTAAGATCGTCATCATTACTGGATATTTATTATGCCTACATATATTTTCATATAAAGTATAATGTCACCTCTTGAGACTCCCTCAAACAGTCAAAATGAGTTTTTAAAATACAAAAATAGGTTGTCAGATCCTGGTGCTTGCGATTAGAAATTGAATAGACCTATATTTAGAAAATGAAATGTTAACTTACTTATCCTTGTGTTTATATTTACGGATGTTCAATATTTGCTAAAACAAAAGAAGGTCACTTATTCTTAAAAAATAACAATAATCTACCTTTACCAAACCAAAGGAACTGTTTTCTTATAACTCAACAGAATACTTAAGCTTATGAGAAAGGACCTAATTTTGTTTTTACTGACCTTTTTAAAAATTACAGAAATATCTATTTGAAATATAATATATACTGTTATTATTTTGAAATTATACCAACATTTGAAATATTTATATAATATTATATAACTCTGTTGATGAATTTTTAAATAATATTATGAAATAAAAAAAATATTTATTTGCATCCATTCAACATATACATAAACATGTGCTCAATATAGTGAGGTATATGTTTTTGAATTACCAGTTATTTTGAAGTATTTTTTTATATTTAATGTATATTTATCTTAATATGTCACTTGTTTGTATTTAAATAGTTAATACAAACCTCTATTTTTTATCTTTAATTTTGTTTTTATATTTATAATTTAATTTCACTAACGTGATCTGTATAACAAATTTTTATGTTCAGAATAAAGATTTATTTATTTATGTATACAGTATGAATAATGATAAGCAAATCAAAAATGTGGTACATTACAATGGAATACAGCAGAGTACTAGATCATGACATAATGCAAAAGAATGAATGTAGTTATGAATTACAATTCTTGTATTTCAAACAAAATTTAATCAATATAACACCACTGAACCAAAATGAATTTCAAAAATTTTAAATCAAATCCTAACCTAACAATACAGTTTGGACTTTTATCATAATACAAACATGTATTTCACATGTTAAAAAATCATCATAAATAACACAAAAATGTTTTAAGTAGTGATTAATCTAATCATACAGAATAAGGAATAATAGTAATCGTAATGCTAAAAGACTATTTGAAGGTAAAAATGCATAAATTAAATCTAACTTCACAACAAACGTTTCTATAATTTACAAAATCAACAGAAATTAAGTATTAAAGTATAATTAATAAATACAAAGTAATAAACGGATTTGACGCTAATTATAAGATTTATCTCATTATAGTTTTGTACTTCAGATATGTTTTTAAAATAAGAGTCATTACTGTATGGTAACTAAGATGTTATCATTTTCAAGGCTGTGGGTGAAACACAAAGTAAGCAATATAATTAAATGAAAAGAAGTTAATTAGCACATTAAAGGCAGAAAAACTTACCTTAAAATCAAATCACTGACAAAAATGATCACTCATAACTATAATACTATTTTAGAACTTCTATAAAATGGAATACGTCATTGACCTAGCAGAGCCAGACATTACAATTGTAAATAAAATTTTTCAGTCTTAATAGTCTTTCTTAACAAACGATACCTACGGGCAATGTACAAGTGAATACGTAATGGACCTTAGCACACTCGGATTCACATTAAATTTCTAACAATTAAACTTTCGTTTCTCCAAAACCAATTTGACACACAGCAGTAATCTTTCATCAGCTGATACAAACTTCAAAGTCAAATTTAATACTGAAAGTTAGTATTAGGTATTCAATTTTTAAAATAATGTAAAAAATCATAGCAAATGCTAATTACAAAAAATATTAGCTGTAATTTTATACTAAGTCCACATAAGTTATATTTTATTTGGGAAACCTAAAATTATTAGTTTCTATACTGATTCTGGGTTTTTGAAATAATTCGTGCCTATGAGATTCGGAAATTTACGTATTACAGAGAAATATTTTCGCAGCAAAATAATAATAGTAATTTTTGGTTAAACTACCGCTAACGATTTGGCCATTCCATCGTTATTGATATAATACAATATTATTTCCTTCTAGAGATGTATTTTAAAAGGATTTTAAAAATGTTAATGGAAACTTAAGTCACACGCAATTTCAGAGTCTATTTATTGTTTAATCTACATATTCCGCAATATATTTTTCTTTTTCAAATATCTTTGGTAAATTAAATAATTATACAGGTATTCTATTTTTGCATTATTTGCAGATTGATTTATAATCATTATTGAAAATTTAATATCGTTGATGTTATCTTTTCTCCTAATTGTTTTCAACGGAAAGATCTAGTTTTCTTCTTTGCAGAGGTGAAACTTTTTTTACGCTTTAAATAAATATTTCGTAATTCATTAGGCTGCGTTGGAAATCAGGACTCCACATACACAGTTGACAAGGTCGTCAGCTGTTTCGTTTGCTTTTTATCGCGTTAACTACGGTGTTATTGTTTAATTTTTTTTTGGTATGGTCGGTTTGGTGTATAAACCGAGTGTTTATACGTAAACAGTTTTTAATAATTATTTATTTTTTATAAAACTATTGCATTAAATTCAAGGTGAAGATAATTGGGTTTAAAAGAGCTTGGTTGTGGGCTCGACCTGCCCAAGGCTGGGACATGTCTCTGCGTTTAGCTTTGAGTCGACTAACACAAAATGGTCGAGTATTATTCCGATTCTGCCGATCCCACCCAATCATTGTGGACGTCAAGAACCTCAAAATTTTACCCCAAGGCGTTCAAGTAAGGGCTGGTTCAACCCCGAGAAGTATACCCAGTTCTGGTGTACAATCTCATTTTCAGAATTTTCGCAAATTAATTGTTGATAATGTACTTAAAAGAGTTACAAACTCCTTGAATACTGAATTAAGACAGCGTACTACTAGGCAGTTGCTTTATGGTAATTCTGCTCCATTCTTTGCATTAGTTGGTGTAAGTCTTGCTTCTGGAACTGGCATTTTGACGAAAGAAGATGAATTAGAAGGTGTCTGCTGGGAAATTCGAGTAAGTTAACTACAAATTTTTGTTTTATTCTATATTAGTGTTAAATTATTTTAAAATTATGCTAGAATTATTACAATCTATCCACAGAGTAATTTTTTGTTACTAAATTGTGTTATTACAGATTTTATTCCCTTAATTGATGTCGTACTACATTTTCTGTTTGTGGCATTTGTTTAGATATACTTATTCTGACTTACTTTCATACTGTTTATATTGTTGGTAAAAATTAAGAATTTCTATATAACAATAAAGTTATTAATTCTAATAATCATATATTTTTATAAAAATATTAATACAATTAATAAAATTTTTAATTATCTGAACACCTTGAGTGATAAAAAAAATGGAATTTGACAATTATAAAATAATGCGAGTTGTGTCATTTGTTATAGTTTTATCAGTAGAATTAAAAAAAACAAAAAAATTGCACTTCACTACTATAAGAGGGGTTAGTTGTGATTTTTATTAAAATTACTTTTTTTTTTTTAATGAGTTTGTAATTATATTTCTTTCCTGATACAAAAATAAATATGTAATATTAGTAATATTTCTCTTAAAGATTATTCCATCTTTAAAGTATGGAACATACTACATACTTGTACATACTACACAAATTAACAATTTATTAGGGTTAACAGAATTTTGCTACTAATAGTTGTGACAGAGCTCAGAGCTAAAGTGACTGATGGCAACTGTCTAGTCAGAATGGTAGAATATTATAACAATTTTTCCAATCCCATTAAAACATTGTGGATGTCAAGAATCTCATTAGTTTAATCATGAGAAAGGTTATACTTTAAAGCCTGGACTGGTTTTATAATATTTTGCTATGTATTATATATACTAGTATGCAAATTAATCCAAACATGGAATTTTTTGTTTTATTTCTATATTGTGGCTACACTTCTTCACTACACCCATTCTTTAAGTTGTCTGTGTAATGTGAGATTATTTTGCAATTTTCATGTTATAAGTTTTTTGAATGGTTTTTAATTTTTTATTACAAAATCATATTTTCGTATTTTTTGTTTTTCTGTATTTCTTGAATATATATTAATGGACATAACTCCAAGAAAATGTTTGAAAATTGTTTCTCTTTCTGAACATACCATTATGACACTGATAAATAGCTTCTCAGTAGTGTGGACTAGGGACAGTGAATGCTATTTTAAAACAATGTAAAGAAACTGGCCCCTTTTCACCTCTTTTGAAACTTGACCTCTTTTCACCATAAGGAAAGGGAAATTGTAAAAAAAAAAAACTAAAAACTGGAAAAAACTAATAATACAGGATAAGTTTATTAGTGAGAAAAAGTAAACTAACCAGAATTATCTGGGTGGACTTACGTTAAGAATTAGTAGCCAATGGGACAAATTTACATGTGACAACTGTTAGATGCCAACTTCTTACATCTGGACAGAAAGCTTTGTTGGCCAGATAAAAATCAGCTTTTGGCACCTGCAGGGTGTAAAAAAGACCCTTGTGGGCCAAAGCAAATGCTAACTTGACCAAAGAAGTGTGGAAAAATGTTATGTTTACAAAATTAGTCACATTTGTTTTGTTCAGGGACAAAACAAAAGCATCAGTTGAAAATACATCACCTGCTCATATTCAAGAATCAGTTGAACATTCTCAGAAAATAATGTTTTGGAGTGTTGTTTTTGCACATTTGAAGGCCCTTGTTCATTATTTCCAGTAGATTGTATCTTGAAAAGTTATATCAAGATTCTGCATTAAAGGGTTGTGACACAACCTTAAAACAAATTCCCATAAGGTAATGGAATGTTCCAACCAGATCTGGTGCTATGCCATACTTCGAAAAAAGTGTAAAATGTTTGAAGAATGAAACATTAAAGTGCCCCTGCAGCCAGACAACTTACTAGACTTAAATCCAATTGAAAATATTTGAGCAGAAGTCAAAAAATGAAGTCTGGTATAGACGTTGGCTTCTTCAGCAATTTGTCTCCAATCTCTCTTCTCTGAACTATCGCTCCCAGTGACCTCATTCCTCACTCCCATTGACCTCAAGTCCTCCAGTATCTCATCCAGTTAATGCTGCCCTTCGTCTTCCTCTTCTTGTACTTTACAACACACCGTGCAACATCTATCTTGCTAGTCACTGGAATTGTAATGATGAGGCAGAAGAAATTTGCAGCAAACTTATCGAATTAACATACTTTAGGTCAGCAAAAGATAAGTACTTAAGAGTTTCATAAAATCAGTGTTAGTTATTTACAAACGTTTGCTCAAATAAATTTTAAACTGTAAAAAATTAAAGTATTGCTCATAATCAAACTCGCTTACTAATTGTTGTTAAACTCGCTTTCTAAATTATATTGGATCTAGTTGAGGAATCAAATCAAATCAAGGAATCAAGCATCAAATGCTTTTGAATAATTTTAGCTCTTACTGTATCAAAATCACATTGTAGTTTTTTAAAGGAAGTTACATGATTGTCAATCTGTATTTTATTTTTAGGCTGTAGATGAAACAGAACCTAAAATAAGTTTTCCCCAATTCCAGAAATTTTCAGTCGTTCCTCTTTTTATATAAATATATGTAGCTCTTCAGGCCTTTTCTTACAGCAGCCAATCTGAAATTTTTTCTATAGAATTTCAAATATGGTATCCACTTGTGGTAGCATGGAACCAGATTGTAGAAGTAAAAATTTGAATCCAAAATTCAGAAATGTTGAATGAAACACATATGTGCTACTATTACTGTTACTATCCTGCTTATCTATGCTTTCACCAGTTGACTGAAAAAACTGCAATAGAATGTGTTTGTAATTTTTCTCTGGAGATTAGTACTCATAGGTGCAGTGGATGGGAAGCTGTTATTTCATCAAGTGCAATTCACTTGCATGATTTTGAGCAAAAATCTTGATGTCTGACAGAAAATGATGTAAGATAATGTAAGATAAGATAAGATAATAATTGATGTAAGATAAAAGAGTTTTCCACTCTTTTGTGGCTAACAGAATTATTTATACATTCATTCTATGGACAATGCAATTGTAATTAATTCTTGTATGAACTGCTTTTAATTAGGGCCTGCAAACCACTGTGCTGTTCAGCCATCGCATCTGTTTGATTGCATGTTTGTGCAAGTAGTTTATTTTTCCACTGGAATTATTTCTAGGTATCAAATAATTATTGAGCTAATGCTTTGTCATCACAACTGAAACTCCCAGAGATTAATAAAACCAATTTGAATTACTCTGATTTTATCTGCATACCATATACAGTAACTTGTTTGGTATACAAGTGGTTTCATCAGTTTTACCAAAATTCACTTTTATCTTCAACTACCAGATTTGCAGTAGAATTCACTCTTTATGACTGCATGCAGAATTCTCACTAAGAAGAAAAAATGTAAGCGGTGCTATAATGAGAAATCAGTTATTGGATTGCTTACAGCAGTCTAATATTAGCCATGTTAGAGCAGGAGTGGGGAGAGTGTTCAAACATCACAACTAATTTGCAGTTGTTTAAGTATAAGTCTTAGTAAAGCCAGTTATTTTTACACGGATTTGAATACTAGATTGTGGATACCGGTGTTCTTTGGTGGTTGGGTTTCAATTAACCACACATCTAAGGAATGGTCGAACTGAGAATGTGCAAGACTACACTTCATTTACACTCATACATGTCATCCTCTGAAGTATTATCCAAACGGTAGTTACCGGAGGCTAAATAGGAAAAAGAAAAAAAAGTTGTTTAAGTATAGGGGCATAATTTTTTTAATAGCTTATGTTAAACACCCATTCGCTTAAGAATTGTTAGTAGTTAAGTAATATTAATTTAAAGTTAAATTTTCCCATCTGTACCACCATACACTGTAAAAAAATTTTTTTTTGTTCCTAAATGTGCAGTAAATCTGTTATTTACAATATGCATAAAGTTTTCATTACATTTTTAAAATCCCTTACAATATTTGTTATAAAATATTATTGTAATAACCTCCCCCAATTTTGGATTGTCTCAACTTCATGAAGATCTCGTTTCCTTATAGGAGATCCTGATTCTGGTGGTCGATGTGTTTTGATTACTGATTTTTAAATTACTTAGGAAAGCTCTTTCTCAGAACAAAGTTTATTAATAATCTTTATAAATAGATTCGTATTGAGGGATGTTAAACTTCCATCATTTACTTGTTACCGATCAGTTGCATCGAGTGCACTTGAAAAAATGAGAGTACCTTTCTATTAAAATGATAAAATTTTATGAACATTGAAAGTAGTTTATTCAGCTTAAAATTATATTTTGCCGATTTGTCTAAATTTGTTTTCTGCACTTTCTATCGGTTTAGTACTAATCGTACTAAAGTTAGAATTTTATAAATATAAAAATTTATCTTTAGTATTGTTGAATTTTTTTGGTTTGTGTAGTCAATTACAATTAATTATTTTCAATGATTGTAGCCTAATAGATTTTAAAAAGTATTCATTACTATTTTTTGTATTGTTTGTTCATTGAAATTGTCAGTTTTTACTTGTAAAGAATTAGAGCTGCTTGTGTGGTTTACTAAAATGATATGTAATGAATTACTTGTGTGGTTTTAGTAAAATAGTTTAGTTTAGACCACAAAGTGACAATTTTATCAAGTTTTATTTTATATTTCATTATGATGTTTTTTCAAGATATTGCTTTTATGATTATTGTTTTTAATTTATTTTCTTGTAATAACGGGTTAATTTTTTTTTCTTAAAAACTGGAGCTATGTTAATTATCATTTTCTGAGAAAATCCATTCTAAGCCATGATGAATTTCCTTTAAAAATGTGGTTTATTGCTTGCGAGTATGAAATGTAATATTTTTGTGTTTTTCATTATCTTAGTTTACAATTTTATAAATATCAGACAATAATAGTAATTGTTTATGATAAAAATGGATTAGTGTGAAATGAATTTATTTGAAAAAAAAAAATTATAAAATTTAGTGTCGATAATTTCTGTTGCTCTCTATAATTGTATGTAAAAGTAACAGAGAAGATACTATATCCGAAAAAGAAAAATCCTCCATACGTAAGCCAAAAAATTATTTATTTTCTTGGTAATAAACAAAAATTTATCTCATATTTATTTTAAAATCATAACTAGTGAATAAAATTTCACATCATATTCATAACATTTTTTTCTCAAAATGTAAAGGAAAAAGTGTTTTCACGACAAAAAGGAGCAAAGGGGAATGAATTATTGTTTCATTTTGTTTCTGTCCGTGCTGTTCTTACAGCTGTGATATATGTAAATCACCTTTGATCTAAGGTAAAGGAAAAGCTCAAGTAAGAGTTAATTTTTTTTTATAATGTGTTATAGAATGAGAAGTACATTCTTATCTATAAAATTAAACTCTCATTTATAGCTAATTAATTGTGAATGTTGTTGACGCACATCTCTCTTTTCATATATTTTTCTTATAAAATTAAAACTAACCACCCCTTTACCACCATTTATATTTATCTGTTATTTTTATCATCGTATGCAGTGCAATGGGTTATTAATATTAATAACATTAATATTAAGCGTGACTGACTTTTAATGTCAAATATGTATGGGGATTATGACCCTTGCCATTTTGAGAAAAATTGAGTTCGAAACAGTAATTTTTAACCTTTATGAGTAATTATCTTATTACTCTCACTTTTGAATCTCATTGTCAAACAGTTGCAGTCTCAGTACAAGTTTTCAATATAATTGTTCAAAATATATTCAGTCGTCAATTAAAAGATAAAAATCAAAAGCACAAATGTTATGTAATTTGTTTAAGATTTTTAAAAAAGTCACAATCAGGCTCTACTACTTCTCTTTAATTAAAGCAATCTTTAGTGGTTTTACTTTCTTATGATGCATTTCACTAAAAGTTTTAATTTATAAAAAAATAATTTATGATTAAAAAAAAAAGTATTTTGTTCAAGAGACCATTTATTCCATTATAAAACTAATTCAAAATTGTATTTATATATTTGTCAAATTAAAAATTTGTTAGTTGGGAATAATATTTATCACTTTTATTAGAAAATTATGAAAGTACAGCTTTCACAGTAATCAGATACTGTTGCTTAACAATAAATAAAGCGAATAAAATAAGAATAAATTGCAAAAAAGAAGCAAAATTTTTATTTGCAAAAGATTTGTTGTTCTAAATCGGTTTGCAATGGTAAAATTTTTATGCATGTAAGTATTAAAACTAAATTTTGAGAAATAAAATTAAATATCCAAAAACCAAAAGTAAATGTTAAAGTTTTATTTTAAAAGCAGTTTCTGAATCAGTTGTATTGATAAGCATACAAAATAAAAAACAGGATTTTAGCTACAGTTCTGGTTTTTAAATGCAGTATATTCTGTACAAAGTATTTCTCATTGAGATTTATGGCTAAACCTCCATTGATTTTGGTTAAATCAGCCATTATTTAAAATATAATTTCCATAGTCTTAATTATAATGAGATGAATTGAAAAAAACCTTAGTTTTAGGAAAGTTTTTTTTAAAGTTCTGTTAATTTCTTAAAATTAAAACTATTCTGTTTGAATACATACTAGAAGAACAGATGAAGAATCTGTTCTGACCAAATTAATACTAATGAATAATTCTGACTAAATTTGCCCTTATTAATGACATAATTCTGACTGATTAATGAATATTCCAATCAGTTATTTGTTTTTTATAGGTACAAAGTTTTTAATGGATATACATGTGGTTATATTATTAATTGACTATCTTCTCTTCATAAAAGAAATTTGTATTTATTTTTTATTATAAAGTGAGGTATAAATCATGAGTCAACTCAATAGATTTTTAGATTTGATGAGTAAAAATTGCATTTAATAGATGTCCTTTATTTGGGGATATATAATATTTGGTGTAGATCATGTTATCTCTTGGATTGATGCCTGCTTATTAAAAAAATTTAGTTAGTTATGTTGATTTTATTTTCATGAATTTTTGACTGTTTTTTTAGAATGTGATTATTGTTTATTAATTTATAGTGAGACTAAAATTCTAACTTTAGTTTATTATTACATAGAACAAAATCTTCTCTTACTTTTTTATTAAAAGAAACATAAAATAACAGAAAAAGTAAAAAGAAGTTATAAAATTCCTAATGGATTATTCCTTTATTATGGAGCAGCATATTCTTTTTCAAGGTTGTACGTGATTATCCTTGACATCACCTACAGAATATGCTAAACTAATTATCAAATAATATTCCTCAATGCACAATATTTATTATTAAACTATGATGATATGTATTCATTTTTTAACATTTTTTTCTTAATTGTCACTACTAATTTTTAAAATTCTATAGCATGTTTTTAACTATGTGTGATAATGTTTAACAGAATTTTTAGTTTTTGTGTCAGATTGGTTTTTAGTGTCTTTTTAAAAAATAATTAAAGTAATTAAAACATACAGTTAACAGATTTGAATTATTACTGCATTCTTGGCTGCGTCATAATAGCTAAATAATGTTAAAGGAAGTGTAGATCTGTATCATTGGTACAAACTCAGTGACTGTCTCACTAGGACCTGCTGAATTCTTCAGGGAAGAAGAGATTAAGAATAACGGAAACAGGTGGCAGTGAGAAGAGAGGATCTACTCCTAGAGAAACAGTGAAACAAGATGACTAACCTATGTTGTTTACACCTCTGTTATGGATAGCTGGTTTCATATTGAATTGTAAAACTTGTTCCAAAAATTATTTTTAGGAGAAAATTATTAATTCAATAACGAAAGCTAGTGCTGACATAATGATAGGCTTAAATTAATTGTTTGATTAAAACTCCCTGAGAGAGAGTATATGTTAGTATAAGAAAATTTAAACTCATTAACTCATTTAAACTTTTAAGCTCATTAAGAGTTAAAAAATTCAAAATGATGACTCTAATCTTTATAAAATTTTTGATAAGAATAAATAATAATTTACATCGAGTATGAGATTTTTAAATTTTCTCTGCAGTAGTTTAAACTTCTTTATCACCTCAAAAAATCTAAATATTATTCACACTAGTTTATATTAATGTCTTGAATGCTGTAATATTAACAATCAAAAAACTATAATCTGTAAAAAAAATAATCAATTTTCCTGTTTAAAAATCATGAATTAGTAGTAAAAGCTAATTGTTCGTCTTTCATCTGGATGATTCTGGGTTAGAATTCCAGTTGGGAATGCCTTTTTTCATGTGCTACAAAATTGTTTTAGGCTGCCTATTGTTTATAAAGAAAGTAAAAGTTTATTCGTATATCAACTGACAATCATGTATCTAGTACATTTTTCATTTTAGTACAAATTTCATTTTTTAAATTTAGAAGATAACAGTTGAAATTGAAGCGGTAACTAAAAATTAGTCTTGTTAAATTTGTTCAGTTTCATATCGTGCTTTCTTATGATAAACAATCTATGTATCTCCTTTCTTCTTTCTTATATAAACTATACAAGTATGCTAATTCAAGTTTAATTCAACAGCTGTTTTGATATATTATTTTACTTACAAAATGTTATTTTTAAGTACTGTCTTGTATTTTTAAATATGTTACTGATCAGTTCAGAGATATAATTCATTGCCTAAAAAAGATGTAAAACTAAAATATATTAAAAGGTTATTTCAGTTTCTAATAAATTTAACTTAAAACAGTAAAAGTAATATAATAATATGAAAAAGTTACAAATAATATAAATATATATGAATTATGCATAATAAAATATGATTTAACACAGTAACAAAGTATTTATTGAATTCAGGCGGCAAGTGCATCGAATACTAGTGCATAGGGGGCACATGTTCACACATTTTTTTTTGTCCTCGTACTGAGGATATGTGAAGATTTAATCTATTGTGGCAAGCTTCAGATACACACCATTCAGGTTACGTCTCACAAGTCTTTAACACATCACCTTTGTGGCTCAATATAGGAATTCTAATGGTTGCCAATTGAAATGCAGCCTACAACTTATTTTTCATATCAATTAATTTATTTTTCATTTAATTTTTATTTTTATTATTGTTAATTAAGAATGAACAGAGAACAATTAATTAGACAGAGAGGACCAATTAAATCCTCTGTAACAAGAATTGGTACTTTTATAGAAAAATAAAATGTTTCTCAACTTAATATGTTCACCTTCTACGAATCAAATTAAGAAACCTTCAAGTGTTGCAAGGCAAATATGATGCCATTCAAACGCAACTTAAAATGGAAGATGAGGATATTTGTACAGACCGTGTACAGATTGAAGAAGATTTATGCAGTTTTGAATGTAAACTACAACATTTAATAGATAATGTTAAGCATTTGATCATTGATCAAGAAATTAATGTAGTTACAGCAACTAAGCAAACGCAATTACAACTGATTAATTTACCACTTTTCAGAGGTAATATTCTTGACTGGCAACATTATTATAGTTTATTTAGTGCATAATAGAAATGATTTAAGTTATTTACATACCTCCTTGAAAGATGACGCGTTACCAATCATTAAATATTTACCAATTACGAATGAAAATTATGCATTGCATTAGATCTATTAAAAAGGCATTATGACAATAAATATTTGATTGCATCTCATAATGCAGATTGTGTTTCAAAACTAAATTCCATAAATGGAGAACCTTTGGATAATTTATCCAATTTTATTAATGAAGTATCTTCATATGTCAACGCTCTTTAAGCAATGAATAATCCAGTCAATACATATGAACTTATTGTTGTACAATTATTAACATCAAAGTTAGACTACAATACCTCCAGATTATGGAACGAGAAACTTTCAACTAATTTCCCACTTTCAAGTATTTAATAGAATTCCTTGAATTCAGAAGACAGATGCTTGAAAATATCAATACAAATAAGTCAATCTATAAAGACATATTTCCAAGGGACTACGATAAAACAATGGAATTAAATCTTATAGTAAACATTTTAACATGATTGCTAATAAGCAGTATAAAGCAAGTAATTTTAGCTGTTAATATGAAACTTAATTATAAACAGATTTAATTAAAAATTTAATTATAAACAGTGGTGTCTAATTTGTAATTCTAATCGTAATTTACATTGTGAAATTTTTAAACTTTTCTGTTGATGAACGAAAGAAATTTCTGGAACATCATAATTGTTTCAATTGTTTACTTTAAGGTCATTCAGTTGATAAATGTTCTAAACTTATATGTGATAATTGTTCTCAAAAGCATAACACTCTTATTCATATAAATAATACTGATTGTAAGTCTGAGAATCATAATCGCACATCATTTAAATTGCATTCAAATAAAAACATAATTTTATCAACGGCATTATGTATTACCAATGATATACGTGGTTAATACTCATACATGTTTTACTAGACTCTGGGTCAAGAAGCATATTTTTGTTCTTATGAATTGACACGAAGATTAGAACTCCCATTTTTTTTTGAAAAGTGATATTCCTGTTTTAGGAATAAATAATACTTTTTCATTCTGAATATAGTGTTGAATTACGTACATTACACAATTATACGTACATTATCAGGTTACCCAATTTTCTAGGAACAGTATTAAAATAGTGATACGTATGTTTATTATCAATTATTTCTGATAAGCAATTTATCGTATCCAAGCTATATAATTGTTCTTATTATTCATTACTATGTATAATTGTATTATGTATAACAGAGGTGATCATAATTCAAATTATTTCAATAATGTGACTGGTGATATGTATAATTAATTTTTTCTTTTTTCTTTCGCAGATATATTGTATAAAAAATCATATTTCATGTTATTATCTTATAATTATCACATTATTATACGGCGTCTTAAATCATTTAACTCTGCATATTACATATTTCTAATTATGTTGTTAAACTTGTTACGTTACAAATAAAGATTATTAAAATTATCTCATTTAAATTTATAAAGGAAAACGGGCAGTTATGTTCAGTTTCATAACCTCCTTTCTTATGATAAACAATCTATGTAACTCCTTTCTTCTTTCTTATATAAACTATACAAATTTGCTAATCCAAGTTGAATTTGACAACTGTTATAATATATTATTTTAATTATAAAATGCTATTATTAAGTACTTTGTTGTGTTTTTAAATGTGTTACTGATCAGTTCAAAGATACAATTCATTACCTAAAAAAGATGTTAAACTAAAATATATTAAAAGGTTATTTCAGTTTTTAATAAATGAAACTTAAAACAGTGAAACTAATATAATTTTTTTTTTTTTTGTCTTCAGTCATTTGACTGGTTTGATGCAGCTCTCCAAGATTCCCTATCTAGTGCTAGTCGTTTCATTTCAGTATACCCTCTACATCCTACATCCCCAACAATTTGTAATATATGCACATCAATATATGTACATACTAATATAATATGCACATCATAATAATATGAAAAGTTTACAAATAATATAAATATATCAATGTATCTAAATCTCTATGAATTGTGCGTAATAAAATATGAGTTAACACAATAATAAAGTATTTATTGAATCCAGGGGCAAATGTGTTGAATACTGAAAATTGCATAGGGCATGTGTTCGCATAAAATTATCACTAGACAGTTTATTTGTTGGTTTCTATTAAGTTCATAATTAACTTTCAGGTAATATTGAATATAAGTAGACTAAACTTTATTTAAATGTCATGTATGATTACTTTTTTCCTCAGGAAGCAATTTCTCATATGCAAGTAAAGACAGCAGCTGCAGAGTATGATGATTTCATTAGTGAGGAAGTAAGTGTAAATGATTTTGAGGTTGGACCAGCGATTGCAAAAGGTAGTAATGCTGTAGTTTATGCTGCTCGAAAAAAGCTTTATAAAGGTTTGTTTTTTATGACTTTTGTATTTCTCTATATGTATTATAATATATTGCCTATGTATACGAGGGCTTATTCTGTTTTCAATCTCCAATTGTGCTTCTAAGTAAACAAAAGATAGGGGGGAGCCAGGTCTGCACATCGTGCAATTGCACCGCCCTTTCCCCACCACAATCTCTACCATTGTTGGCTCCATTGCAACAGTCTGAGCCAAGCTATGGGGAATTGAACATGGCCGCTATGATCAATGCTCCCACAAAGTGTGATTTGCGAAGTGTGATACATTTTCTGCTAGCAGAAGGATGTTATGCTGCTAAAATCCATTGCAGAATGAGCCTAGTTTATGATGAAAACTTTGAGTTGTGATAGTGTGCGGGAATTGGTGTAGGAAATTTAAAGAAGGGTGAATGGACGTCCATGACAAAGGTAGGCAAGGATAGTCTGCCCTGTCTGTCAATATTGTATGCCTGGTTGAGAGTGTTGATGATTTTGTCCGCGACAAACAGGTTTATGAAAAATGAACTTTCTGCAGAAATTTCAAGGTCTTTCTCTGTACACATTTGTGACTAAAGGCCAGTGATACCGGAAACTGTGTGCAAATTGTGTCCCAAAAATGTTGAGTGACTATCACAAAACGCAGCGAATGATGTCAGTCATTCTCACGTGTTACAGTAATGAGGGGGAAGAGTTTTTAAAGTCTTATCATTACTGGTGATGAGACTTGGATTCAGTATGACAATCCAGAAACCAAAGAACAATCTAACGTTTCCAAGTAAGTCGAAAAAGTTCAAACAGACACTGAGGAACAGGAAAACAATGGCTACAGTTTTTTGGAAGCATAAAGGTGTTTTATTGTGGACTTTATGGAGCAGAGGACAAAAATAACAAAGGAAGTTTATTGTGAATCTTTGTCACCTCTGCTGAGTGATCAGAATAAACAAAGAGGCATGCTTTCGTCTGGCGTGGTTTTGATCCACAACAATGCATGACTGCACTGCGCCAGCATGATGCAAGACCTCAATTCAAGTGGGAAGATTTCAACTATCCACTGTATAGCCCAGACCTAGTACCCAGCGATTTTTACCTCTTTCAAGAATTGAAGGCATGTATTTTTTTTTGTGGACAACACTTTACCACAAACAAAGAACTTCAGGAGGCTGTCAAGATGTACCTACATCACTGGTGGCAAACTTCTTTGAAGAGGGCATCGGAAAGCTGGTGTCACGATATGACAAATGCCTCAATTGTTTTGATGATTATGTAGAAAAATAAGTTAGATACTACTCAGCTTTTAGTAATAAAATCATTTTGTTATGTCAATATAACTTTCTTTTACAGCCCATCGGAGGTTGAAAAAAAAAACAGCCTTCATATTTTATGAACTTAAGATATATGCTTTTTTTAATTTTAATTCTTTAGATTATGTACCATTAAATAGAAAAGCAAACAAAAAGTCACATAAAATAGTGAAGCCAAACAAAGATTAGGCCAAGCCCACACTATATTTTATTTAAGATATTAGAATTTTCAACATACACATAATATGCCCACAGAAAGAATATACATAATATGCCCACAGAAAGAGACAGCTGACCAAACTGAATAGGCTAGTAGTTTTTTGTTTTTTTTTTTACCTAAAGATATAAAGTTAGAAAAAATATAAAACAATGAGCACCTTCAGTTTAATTTTTATGAAAATTAATATCTAACAAAAAAATAATTCATTTACATATTGAACATAAGGCCATGACAATTCTAATGCAGTTGAAAAAGTTTATATTATTTTTATTTACTTGTTAGACTTGCAAGTGAATATCTTTAAATGTATTATTCATTTTTTTTGTGGAAAAAAATAGTGAAAATTTGGCGAATGCCAAATGCATACATTCTGATTTGAGAGCACAACAAAATTATACTTGACATTCCTGTTGAAAAAATCTTTGTTAAGACAAGGTTTTGAATTTTTAAGTGACTAGTTTTTGTTTATTTTAATCTTCACAGATTATATTCTACTAATTATTATAGAATTATAAAAACATCCTCTAAAAACAAGGCAAACAAAATTTTGCTTTACTTACAAAGTTTTGTTTTTTTTGCGATCAGTATTTCATTTTATCATGGCATTTTCAAGTGAAATAAACTTTTATAAGTTCCAGGAAAAGTTCTGTATGAAATTTTGAATGGGGTTCATCCCCTTTTGGAAAGTCTCTTTGTTTTTTAATTTCTGGTATTATAGTTGAGTATATTTCAAGGAAGAAGAAGAAGAACAAGAACAAATTTCTTACAAAGAATGATTGGTATAGGTGATGTTAATTCAGCAATTTTTGTAGGGATCTGATCATCAAATTTTTATCCGGCATTATTTCTTGAGTATTTCGCTTAAATTCGTGAATGAGCCAGAATTCTCCAGTTTTACAAAGATTATGTTATGTATAAAATAATTCTTCCCTCTTCCCTCCCCTTCTCAAAACAGAGGAAGTCTATAAGCTAACTAGTGAAAGCTTCTTGATTGAAGTCTTGGCTGTTGAATGATTTGCAGTGTTTCTTGTTGTGAGATCAGTCTGTGCAGATATCTTTCTTTTTCTAAAAAAAATACTTAAAAAACTATTTATAATAAATAACCAGTTAATGTAATTCAGTTGAAAATTTGATGTCCATTTTGCTTGTTGTAATATACGTAACACATAAAACCTGTTTCCTATTTGTTTTTATTAATGAAATTTGCAAATAGCAGAAATTATTGTTCACTTTAAAACTGCTTTAATTTTCATATTAATTTTTTTTTTCTTTTTACACAAATGATGTATTTTTAATCTTGAACATTAGATTTTAAGAAAATAAATTTATTTATTTTTCATGTTTTGTTTGGATAATCCTTTGATTGGTCAACAGTATTCCTCAGTTGACTCCTTTTAGTGAATTAACATTTTTTAATTATTTGTCATTTTTCTTTATACAAATATTATCATGCTTTCATTTAAGAAATTGAATGTTTATACTTCTTTCTAATTAAGGCTATTTGCCAAATAGATTTGCCAATTATGTCGGCTGTAATATGTCTTGGCAGGGTTGTTAGTCAAGAAAACAGTGGAAAGAAATGAAATAGAAAATGTAAGAAATAATTTTGTAATTTTTTAATAGAAATTTTCATAAACTAAATAACTAATTTGAGGCGTTTTTCTTTGTCATAATTATTTTAATTTTGTATAATATTAAATAATTTTTTACTGTTGCAAGTATTTACACTTGAAATTATTTTTATTCATATAATGGCTGTTAGATAAAGTTACTCAGACTTATTTATTCTCTTAATCATGTAATTACATATTTGTCATTATTTAATGTGTACCTATGGAATAGTTTTAATCGTATAAAGAGTAATTATAATTAAAATAACGGTTAGATCTTTTTTTATGCATTTGTCAATTGTTAATTTTTTTCTATTCTCTTATTTCATCTAAAATTTGTTCTTAAAAATACGAGGGAAAATAAATTGTTTTAGAAAAAAAATCATTATTACTTTTATTATGTGCAACCTCTAATTATTTCAGTCATTAAAATCTGCCTTTTTCATATGTATACAACTTGTATGTAATTTTTTAATATTATTGCATCATAATATGCATAATGTTATTTTTTTATTAAGTATTCATTGAGCTTTTAATAATTGTTAATTTAATTGCTAACATTTGTTATATATTTACTATTGCATTGATTGCTTTGTTATTCTTAAAAACTATAAGTCTGGTTTTTCTTTTCAGTTTTATAAAAAAGGTTAAAAACTGTTTAAAATAATACTGTTAAGGTAAACCCTAATTCTTTAATGCTTGTTTAATGTGTATTTAAATGTCTACCTCAAAATTAAAAATGCTTTCAAAATTATTATTTTATTTTTAATTTAGTTATTGTCTTCACAAAATTCCTTCATTATTATTATTATGAATATAACAACTTTTTTATTATGTTAATTTTTGTTTTATGATTTCTTATTCTTTCTGGAAATTTGGGAGCAATTACTTTTTTGTCATTTATGGAGTAGTTCATTTATTCCTGATATGATCTCTATGACATATAGTTTGATATGATATATAAAAATTCACTGATCTGAATTATGACCCAAAAGTTCTCATGTACATGAAGTCTGTAATACAATAAAAAAATCTTCCGTTATTTAATTTGTCACATTTAAAGAACTCTGTAATAAAAACATAAAGAGAACTACATTTATGAAGAGAAGGTTTGATAATTATTTAATAAGATGATGCACATTCAAATGTTAGTAATGTTAGCATATGTTGTTACGGTCATCATGTTAATCATCAATAAACAAGGAAAAGGTGTTGCTCTACCATAATTTTTAAATTTTACCATCTTTTAGTTTTAATAATAATAATAATAATGATTGATTGTTTTTACTTTTTCTTAACATATGAAAAGGGGATAAAAGTCATTAGCAACACTGCTAGACAAAAAAATGTTTTTTAATGTTTCTCTTAAGTATGATACAATTTCTTAATTGCTTTTTTGCGTACATTACAGATCTGTAAATACAATTTTTCTATCACCCTTAGTTTTAAATGAATTATGCTTAAAAATAAATTACGGGAAAATATAGTTAAAATCTGTAAAATTTATGATTTTGTATGTCCATACCTTTGTTAGAATGATTTTTCTGATGCTTTTCTTTTATAAATAGCCTCAGGCACATCCCGAATTAATGTCCAATAGTAATCGGCTAGCATGTTAGTATTTCATTTCCATTTAATAGCGGCTTTCCATCACTGAAATGCCTTGGTGGTGCTGATATGCCTTGGAAGACATAAGTGTTTGTCACTTATGTCTTCAAGGTTGTCCGGGGAAAAATCCAGATGGGTAGTGGAGGAAATGTATTTTCAAAGGCATATTACATCCCATAGCTCTGTATGAAGTAAGAAGTTGATTAACAATATGTTGGAAATTGTCGGATTTTTGTTTGCTGAGAAAATTTTTGCAAACGTCTTTAAATGAAGCCCAAGCTGCACTTTCTATTATTATTTAACATTGAGTTAAATACATCATCTTTGTTTGACCAACTCTCTAATTTAAGGACCAGCAAATTTTTCCTTTACTTACATTCAGAAATTTCTGCCTGATGTGCAAAACTCCAGGACTAGCATTCTTCATTGCTTTTACAAATTTTTTCATTAGTCGTAGCTTGATATGGTGAGGAGGTAAAAATCTTTTTTTTGTGTTCAACTAAGTGCTCATGAATAATATTTTTCCAATTTGTTGTCTTGTTTCTTCCACTCTTTGGTAATGTTTATCTGTAGTTCAGCTGTCCCATTTGCAAAGAAAACACATGTATTTAGTATAGCTTAACTGCGTGCCTAACAAAATCGCTATAACTTTCAAATCATCTTATACGTTCCAGCTATGTTTTTATAATTTAGTTTTTCAAGAATGTCTCTTTCAAATTAATACCATAAGTGATTGGTATCAAAGGATATTTGTTACAGTTGTGTAGTAGAACCACTTTTAAACTATACTTGGACAAATCTATGAAAAGGTATTGATCCTCAGGTATATGAATTTGTCATAAGTGTAACATAAGTTCGTCAATATTTGTGCAAAAACCAAATTATTTTCATCAATAAAGTACTGAGAAAGTTCTTTTTGTCAGCTTCAAAGCCTGAAATTTTTATATTTTTTTAAAAGTAAATTCCAATCTTGTAGTCTTGATCCCAACAGTTCAACTTTTTTTTATTAAATTTAAATCCCTAACAAAGTCATTTAATTCACCTTGTGATTTAAGATGTGGCTTATTGGAAGATAATTCAAAATCATTGTCGTCTTCTTCAGTACTGCCTGATTCTTCATTGCTGCTTTTGAAACATACATTCACAAGGTGGGTCAGGAACTGGAATAATTTCACTGTGAGGTAGGCTGATTGCAGATTGCAGTGAAGGTTATTTTACAGTATGTTTAGATTTTTTAGAATTTTCAGACACTTGGTAAACTAAAGTAACAATTGGTTACATATCTTTTGTTTGGTTCATATCAAACCATAGGTAGACCAAATGGCAAAGCCTTCCGTGTACCTTTCAGCCATCCTCTTGAATATACATTAAATATACAGAACAATTAGTGTATATTATATGAGGAGTCCATGTCTTATCCTGATCACCAATTTTACAGTGAAAGTACGAATGATATGCTTTTTTTAAATAAAGGTGTAATGTTTTTTCTATTTGATTTTACCGTATACTCACCACACACATAACAAAAGGCATCCACATGAGAGGCATTATGACACTGCACTGTTAACAAACGTAAGACAACAATAAGATTGAACAAAATTAATTCATTAATTCATTCCTAAACCCAGTGCTTAATACAAACAACACAGCTTTGTTTTCAGCTACATGTTTTGACCTGTAGAGACATGATTAATCTTGCCCATGAAGGTTCACTCTTCAGTATTAGATATGATGTCATAATATGTGACTGATATGATTTAATTCTTTGTCTAGTATTGTTTATTTATAGTTTACAAATTATGTCAACAAAGTTAAACAATAAAATATAAGGTATAAAACACAATATAAGAGCTTAAAATGCTATCGATATGTTGAAAAATAAAAAGATTATTTAATTAAAATTTGAAAGTTTTTAAAAAATGGTGGGTGATAGAAAGATTCTGAGTTCATATTCATTTTCAGCATTAAAAAACAGATTAAAATCATGTATCGCATGTTAGGAAACAAAAATGATGTTTGTGTAATTGAATAACTATATTTTTATATACTCTGTTCTAATGTAAATGACTCGGGTAACATCTAAAAAGAATCATTATGATGCTTTTCACCCAAGTTATGCCTCTTGTAAGTTACAAAGTACCCTCACCAAAAATTTTATAATTTCAGTGTTGTTCAAGGTACACCTTGTACAATACTGAATTACATTATTTTCTAACTAAATAATTATATATAATTATTGATGTGGCCTAATAATTGCAATTGGCCAGTTTAATATGTTAAGGTTAATTAGATAGGTTAGTGAAGCAAGCATTAGGTTATGTTTACTGATACTGTAAGTAGTTGAAAAAATTTCATTTTTGTAGTTTAATT
Source organism: Lycorma delicatula (assembly GCF_047948215.1). Taxonomy (NCBI): domain Eukaryota; kingdom Metazoa; phylum Arthropoda; class Insecta; order Hemiptera; family Fulgoridae; genus Lycorma; species Lycorma delicatula. The sequence continues at coordinate 81,991,986 of NC_134456.1, read as the reverse complement.
CATGCTAATGTTTCATTACAATCATATCAATAACTGAAATCAGTAAGACACAAATTTCAATGAAGTATTTTTCAGAATGAATCATTAAATATGGATTATATGAAAATGAAAAATTGTGAACATTAGAGTATAGATACAAATTCAAGATATTACCCTTACCACTATGGGAATAAGTAATTTTTTAATTTTAAAATCTTTGTCATAAACTACAATAAAGCGACATTTTTTGTGTTACTTATAATCAACATTGTGAAATTAACAACATAAACCAAGATTATTGGGTTTTGTATGCATGTAGTCTTTCCAAACATTGAAAATTGTAAATAGATGTTTAGTTTATTTTAAAGAAAATTCAATTTGGGAATAAGAAAATTAAAATAATTATTCCTGGCAGTATAAATAATTTGGTAGTTAACATCAAACAAGCTAATGGTTATTAGCACAATTTGTTATTTATGGAGCTCATGTCATACGTTGGCTTATACAGCATGATTACAGAAAAGATGTGCATACAATAGCATCAGTAAATGAAAACCTAAACAGAGTTATAAAATAGAACTTACTGTAGGAGAGTTGCCTTTGGGTCCTTAGACCATCTTAATTTTTAATTGTTGTTAATGCAGTAATTCAGTGTAAAAAATTACATCCAGTTTCTATAATCTAATGATACTCTTATTCTTGTTATTATATATTATTATTACTATATTAAATTAAAGATTTAAGACCATTTTTCAGGTCTTAAGAACCAAGTGATGTTATTACTTCAACAATGACTTACCTCTTATTACTATATTTTGGTGGTTTGTTTATTAATATTGATTTATTAATCAATAAAATAGTGATATTATGTTTAATTATGCTTAAAAATGTATGTGTAGAGGTAGAAATAGAGATAAATAATAATCTGATTGTTAGGTACATTGTATAAATGTACCCAACAATTTATATAAAAACACCTAGTAAAATAAAACACCTACCTTATCACTTTAATTACAATTTATATGTGGTATGTGTTTACTGATGAGTTGTACCTTAATAGGTTAAATTTAGAATTATTTTGAAATTGTTTTATTTTGTTTTCCAAACAGTTTATTGCTGACGTGACCAGTTCATTTTATTAATAGAATATAAAATTCAAAAATTGAGTAAAAAGTAAAGACTTTAATATCCATGTGAAATTCCAAAACCAAAGTGTTTTCACATTCTTTAACTAATATGAATGATTTACACATACATCTTTTATAGTTTTTGCTCAGTTTGAATGTTTTATCATTCGCCATTTTTAAAATAATCATTTTAACAGAAGATTACATATTTTATTGATAAATCTATAGATGAAACTATAAATCTATGAATGAAGCTGACTTTAGATCGTATGAAACCGCTTATAGTATTTATTAACTTATTTCAGCATCAGTTTGTTTGTTAATAGTAAAAAGCAGAATTATGGTAAGATAATATCTCCCTTGTTATCAACCTGCTGATGGCTCTGCAACACCTCAAACATCTCTCAGCATTGCATTCTGGAAGTTAAAAGCTGTGATGTTATAATAGAATACTAATACTGAAATCGAGCTTGGTTAACCAGTTTTATAGATTTCAACAGGTTAAATTCTGGGAACAGTTTTTGCATGAGGCTAGCATTTATTGTTGACTGTTGATTACAGAAATGGATGCCACTAAAAAGGAAAGATAAGACAGTTATGTTGATAAATGATAGAATGTTCCAAGTTTCTATTATTTAATTTCTCCATACAGATATTTACTATTTGTCTTAATGTAGTCATTTTGCTATTATTGTTTTTTTTATTGACCTGTTTTTTCTTACTTAGATGATACAAATAACACTATGACTGTGAAGACAGATGAACCTGTATCTTCTTTCCCTCTTGCTGTCAAGATGATGTTCAATTACGATGCTGAATCAAATGCTACATCAATTCTACGTGCGATGTATCGAGAAACAATTCCTGCAAAGGTTCGCTACAGTAATGAAGATATTGGTGAATGGGAAAAGAAGTAATTTATCATTTTTTATTTATGTTAAAACTTTTTATTATTTTATCAAAGTGCATCCTGACAACAGAATAAATAATACTAAACTCAAATGTCTTACAGTTTCCTTTTTTTAATTGTTGAAACACTTTGATGGTGTAAAAATACTTTATAATTAATAATACAAATTTTTTAACAAAAAAACTTTGTATTAAAAAGTGCTTTTTCAATCTGTAAAGCTTTTATGTGCTTTCTCGCTCATATGCAATTAACAATTTATTACTTTATTGTGAGATTATTCTGCTAGTTCAATAGTTGCTAAAGAAAAAGCTCATCAAAAATGACATAACAGATTTTTAATACTCATCAATAAATCCTGACGGTTACTTTAAATTCTGTTTTGTATTTAATCACTGTTTATTATTGTTATTATTATTATTTGTGTGGTTACTATTTTTATTATTTGTTTTATTGTTGTCGATTATTATTATTATTAATACAGTATAACTGAAAACAACCTTTACAGACTGAATACAGTTGTTGTGAAATGCAAAATTTCATTTATGAAATGAAAAAATTAAAAGTTTAAAAAAAAATGAAAAATTAAATTCTGTTTTTATATTAGTGAAAGTTTATATATTTATCATATTTTTATAAAAGACACTGGAAACGAACACCTTGCACAGCAATACATTTTTGTGCTTGATGATCATATTGTGTCTGATTTTAAATGTTATAAAAGCCTTGATTTCTTGTTTCATGTGTTGGCTTTCAGTTCTAAGGTAAAAAATCATAACTAGACAAATCTGGGAAATTTGGAGTCCACAGCCCTCTGCTGACAGTTCATTCTTTCATAAAGCTGTATGAATGCATGCTAATAAATTGATGGCCACACATTGGTCCATCTTGTTGAAAGAAGCCGTACTCTTTTGCAGAGCATAGAATTCTTGAAAATTGTATGGTATACTTGTGTGTAGACAGGCCAATGAAAAATGTGGACCTCATTTATACTTTTACCAGAAATAGCACACCGTACACCGATATACTCATCGTGAAGTGGATGCTTAAACATCCAGTAATGATTTTCAGTTTTCCATACCTCATGCAAATATAGTGGATGAATACATGCTGGGCAAAAGGAATGAAAGAGGGGACCGACTTATAGAGTTTTGCACGAAGTATAATTTAGTAATTGCCAACACCCAATTTAAAAATCATAATAGAAGAATATACACTTGGAAAAAGCCAGGCGATACTGCAAGGTATCAGATAGATTATATCATGGTTAAGCAAAGATTTAGAAATCAACTCGTTGACTGCAAACCTTACCTTTGAGCAGACATTGATAGCGACCATAATTTGGTGATAATGAAATGTAGATTGGGGTTTAAAAACCTGAAGAAAAGGTGTCAGATGAATCGGTGGAATCTAGAGAAGCTTGAGGAAGAGGAGGTAAAGAAAATTTTTGAGGAGGACATCGCAAGAGGTCTGAGTAAAAAAGATAAGGTAGAAAAGGTAGAAGAAGAATGGGAGAATGTTAAAAAGGAAATTCTTAAATCAGCAGAAGCAAAATTAGGCAGAATAAAGAGAACTGGTAGAAAACCTTGGGTTTCGGACGATATATTGCAGCTGATGGATGAACGTAGAAAATATAAGAATGCTAGTGATGAAGAAAGTAAAAGGAACTATCGGCAATTAAGAAATGCTATAAACAGGAAGTGCAAACTGGCGAAAGAAGAGTGGATTAAAGAAAAGTGTTCAGAAGTGAAAAGAGAAATGAACATTGGTAAAATAGACAGAGCATAAAGGAAAGTTAAGGAAAATTTTGGGGTACATAAGTTAAAATCTAATAATGGGTTAAACAAAGATGGTACACCAATATATAATACGAAAGGTTAAGTCGATAGATGGGTGAAATATATTGAAGAGTTATACGCAGGGAATGAATTAAAAAGTGGTGTTATAGAGGAAGAAGAGGAAGTTGAGGAGGATGAAATGGGAGAAACAATACTGAGATCTGAATTTAAGAGAGCATTAAAAGATTTAAATGGCAGAAAGGCTCCTGGAATAGATGGAATACCTGTAGAATTACTGCGCAGTGCAGGTGAGGAAGCGATTGATAGATTATACAAACTGGTGTGTAATATTTATGAAAAAGGGGAATTTCCGTCATATTTCAAAAAAGGTGTTATAGTAATGATACCAAAGAAAGCAGGGCCAGATAAATGTGAAGAATACAGAACAATTAGTTTAACTAGTCATGCATCAAAAATCTTAACTAGAATTCTATACAGAAGAATTGAGAGGAGAGTGGACGAAGTGTTAGGAGAAGACCAATTTGGTTTCAGGAAAAGTATAGGGACAAGGGAAGCAATTTTAGGCCTCAGATTAATAGTAGAAGGAAGATTAAAGAAAAACAAACCATACTTGGTGTTTATAGACCTAGAAAAGGCATTCGATTACGTAGACTGGAATAAAATGTTCAGCATTTAAAAAAAATTAGAGTTCAAATACAGAGATAGAAGAACAATTGCTAACATGTACAGGAACCAAACAGCAACAGTAACAATTGAAGAACATAAGAAAGAAGCCCTAATAAGAAAGGGAGTCCGACAAGGATGTTCCCTATCTCCGTTACTTTTTAATCTTTACATGGAACTAGCAGTTAATGATGTTAAAGAACAATTTAGATTCAGAGTAACAGTACAAGGTGAAAAGATAAAGATGCTACGATTTGCTGATGATATAGTAATTCTAGCCGAGAGTAATAAGGATTTAGAAGAAACAATGAACAGCATAGATGAAGTCCTACGCAAGAACTATCGCATGAAAATAAACAAGAACAAAACAAAAGTAATGAAATGTAGTAGAAATAACAAAGATTTCACTGAATGTGAAAAAAGGAGGAGAAAACATTATGGAGGTAGAAGAATTTTGTTATTTGGGAAGTAGAATTACTAAAGATGGATGAAGCAGGAGCGATATAAAATGCCGAATAGTTAAAAAAGCTAAACGAGCCTTCAGTAAGAAATATAATTTGTTTACATTAAAAATTAATTTAAATGTCAGGAAAAGATTTTTGAAAGTGTGTTTGGAGTGTCGCTTTATATGGAAGTGAAACTTGGACAATCGGAGTATCTGAGAAGAAAAGATTAGAAGCTTTTGAAATGTGGTGCTATAGGAGAATGTTAAAAATCAGATGGGTGGATAGAGTGACAAATGAAAGAGGTATTGCGGCAAATAGATGGAGAAAGAAGCATTTGGAAAAATATAGTTAAAAGAAGAGACAGACTTATAGGCCACATACTAAGGCATCCTGGAATAGTCGCTTTAATATTGGAAGGACAGGTAGAAGGGAAAAATTGTGTAGGCAGGCCACGTTTGGAGTATGTAAAACAAATTGTTGGGGATGTAGGATGTAGAGGGTATACTGAAATGAAACGACTAGCACTAGATGGGGAATCTTGGGGAGCTGCATCAAACCAGTCAAATGACTGAAGACAAAAAAAAAAACATCCAAATTAACATGCCAAATATGCCTCATCTGATATGAAGTTCAGCACTGGATCTATCTAACCATTGACATTGTTTTGAGAAGTCAGTTGTAGTAATTAGATTATTTTAGTTTGTTTGTACTCTTAAATTGTTAAATGATATGGTTTTAAATCTTAATCCTGAAAAATCTTACAACAATGTGTATTTTATACCAGATTGTTGTGATAACTTATGTATAGATTTTTTTAGACTGGCATAAATTCTTTGTTATTCTCCTATGACGTATGGTTTCCTAAAAGAAGGTTGCCTATTACATTTTGAGTTTGAAAATGACCTTATTGTATGCCATTTTTTAATTGATCATGTATGCCACTCTTTGTTGGGCTACCAGCATTTGGAAATTTTTCCACAAATATTTGATGCATTTCTTGAAATGGTCCAGAACGCACATTCAGTCTGTGCGGGTATAAAACTGGCCAAAATTCTGCAGAGACTGATGGCACAGTTGGTGGTTCAAACATTATTGACGCCACATGTTTTTCCCTGGCATAAAAAATTTATTGATTTGCCATTGTGAAAAATACATTAACGAAGAAGAAGACTATGTAGAGAAATGCTGTAAACTTGTTGCTTGTTTTACTGCAAATAAAAAAACATCATTATTTGTATGCAAATATTCTCGGGTATTCTTTTTGTGTAATTTTAAACACAAAATGTTTGCTATAAACATATTTTAAAGACTATGCAATAAAATTTATGTTAAATAACAGGGATAATAAATAAGTCAAGAAAGGCTGTGTATTGCTCTATATTTTGCTGTAGATTGAAATTTTTTGGGTATCTTTGTAATAATACATAATTTTATTTGTTTATTACAATAATTCTTAAGATAAGGCGTGGTTTTTTTTGTATTCCAAAAACTTTATAGCAATGGGGTAATAAAGTTATGTATGAACATTAATGCTTGCTTATGTATTAAACAGATACAAAAGATAATCTCTTTGGTACATTTATACATAACAACATTTACAAACATAATGATAACAGTTAATATTTATGGTTTGTTTCTCCTGAATAATAAACAATAAAAAACACACTTCTTCTTTTTAAGTACATCATTATTTGTTAACTATTACTATTTATTATTTTATACCTGACATCTTTGCTCTTTTATCACTAAAGAAGTTAATCTGTTGAATTTGAAAAAATACCAAAACTTTGTAAGTTTGACGAGTGAAATGACAGTTATCACCAGTGATAGAATTTGTCAAAATTTAATAGTGAAAACTTCTATTTAAATTTATTCTCAATTCAAATTTTTTGCAATTAGTGTATTAAAAAAATTCTTTTCAAATATTTAGGATTTTATTCAAGTACTTTGTCTTAACAACTATAATGCTGTAGGCGACATGAAGTGACATGAGACTATAATAGCTTTCAGAAATGACATAACCATCCTAAACCAATCGTCCTGTGCCTATTACTCTGGGAAAGTGTGGAGTGAATTTGTATCCTATTGCTTTCTTTTTCATTGAACCAAACATGTAGTATTACATATCAGCATGCCAAGTCACTAAAATGTAAGTGACATTCAATACTGCAAGTGACACTTTCATTTTATTCATTATAGGGACTAGCTGTATATGCCAAACATCGTTTCTAAGAATAAGTTCTTGCATGGTGCTTGTACCTTGGCTGCTTGATATGCATCACAGCCATAAGAAAAGTGGACAGATTGTGTGAAGCAAAAATTTAATTATTTTAATCTACATTAATATATTATTTCTAATCACATTTATTAAAATAAAATTAGTAGGTCCTTGTGGCCATTTTTAGATTTAAATATGGTAAATATTTATTTATAGAAAGAAAAAAAATTTCAATTATGTAATCCTACACAATTTCCAAATGTTCTTATCTTTTAACTCAAATTGATTTTTAATTTCAACTGATCTGTTTCTTGTAATTTGTAAAACTATCAAAAAATATTGTTTTGTTATAATGGATTTAATTTATTTATTAGGTTTTTATTTGATTACAGCATGGGTGAACGTGCAGTACATTTACCTCCACACCCGAATATAGTTGCTATGCATTGTGCTTTTGCGGATAGAATTCCTGATATCCCTGGGGCTAAAAGTTTGTATCCTGATGCTTTGCCAACAAGGATAAATCCTGATGGTTTTGGACGAAATATGAGTCTGTTTTTACTCATGAAAAGGTAACACTTAATAAGTTCGAATTGAAGCTTTTTCTTCGATTTTATTTTATTAATACTCTGTTATACTCTGCTCTGCATAAAATGTTTGTCAAACATTTCTGATTATGTTGCTTAATATAGGATTTTGTATATATAAAAACAGAATAATATTGTGATAATTTTAATAATACATTATTTGATGTGTTTTTGTTTGATTAAGTTAATAAAAGTATTTTATTTGTGCTAAGGTGCTATCTTATTCTCTTTTCCTATTGTGAGTTCTTTTAAATTGTACGCTTCTTCAACAGTTTAGTATTATCTTTAATCAATTTAAAAAAAAAAGTTTTATCTGAATATGTTTATGTTAATGTTTTACATATGTAAAAAAATATATTGAACTGTTGTCTGTGTGATGAAGGTACTATGAAAACATTAACAGGAAACGAAGGTAAGGTTACACTTATCTTCAGTAATATACAGTTGGTACTTGAAGGTAAAAAAAAATTGTATATTTTTCTTTGTACTCAACAAAACCAAATATCTGAGCTGACCTGCATTGTGGAATGGTATTATTTTTGTCTTTTATGTAGAAGGTTTTGAGTTTAAATGCTAGCCAGGCTTGGCTTTTTTTTGTGTGCTAAAATATCTTTTGGTATTCTAGAGAAAAATAAATAAAATTATGATTCTTTATACCAGATGGTCAAAAATCACTTCCTGTAAAAATATCTATTTCAATGAGTGACAGCAAAGTGCGACAGTGGTGCAGGAACTTTTAAACAGGATGTACAGATGTTGATGATGCCGGCGGTCAGGGAAGGAAGCGAGTGTCAACCGATGATCTCGTTGAGCGAGTGGATGAGTCAATTCGAGAAAATCGTCTGTTCACAATTTCTGTATTGAGTGATTCGTTTCCTGAAATTTCAAGGTCAGCTCTGTACACCATTGTGAGTGAGAGACTTCAGTACCACAAACTGTGTGCCAGATGGGTTCCCAAGATGTTGTCTGACCATCACAAAACAATGAGAATGGACACCTCGCTAATGTTTCTCCAGCGCTACCACAATGAAGGAGAAGATTTTTTGAACAAAATTATCACAGGGGACGAGAAGTGGGTCAATTTTAAAACTGAAGAAACAAAAGAACAATCCAAACAGTGGACGCATTCTCATTCTCCCAGTAAACCAAAGAAGTTCAAGCGAACCTTCTCCAACAGAAAGTGTATGGCTACTGTGTTCTGGGACTGGAATGGAGTTCTGTTGGTGGAATTCATGGAACGTGGCACGACCATCACTGCCTCATACTGTGTGACTCAATGTCTACGAAGGGCAATTCAGAATAAGCGGAGAGGAATGTTGTCATCAGGCATTGTCTTTCTCCATGACAATGCTCGGCCGCACGCTGCAGCTGTAACAAAGAATCTCCTGCAGTGTTTTCGTTGGGAAGTGTTTGATCACCCACCGTACAGCCTGGACTTGGCTCTATCCGATTTACCTCTGCTTACATGAAACTCTGGCTAGAAGGACAACATTTTGGCACAGACATCGAGCTGCAGACCAGCGTAGAAACATGGCTTAAAACACAGGCGGCTCTATTCTATGACGAGGGTATTGGAAAGTTGGTATTGCGCTACGACAAATGTCTAAATCGGAGTGGGGACTATGTAGAGAAATAGCGTAACTATGTAAGTACTTGTTAAAAATAAAAAAAAATTATTTTCACTGTGGTTTTAATTTCGTGACCGATCGGACCTTGAAAAAAATAACCCTCATAATTTAGTGATAATTTCTCTTAGTACCAACTAAGCCATTCAATTAATGACAAAAGTAAATGTGAAGATTTTGTTTAGAATAAATGATAAACATTGTTTTTATTTATGTTGATAAATAAATATAAATTAAAAATAATGTTGTAAAATGTTTATTCATATTTTAAAATACCATTTATTTAGTGATGTGCTATTTCTTTTTAGGTATGATACAAGCTTGAAAGAGTATCTTAAAAACAATAATCCAGAAGTACGTAAAGGCATCCTTCTTTTAACTCAGTTATTGGAGGCTGTGGCTCATATCAATAGACATGGTGTTGCACATAGGTATTATTTAGATTTTGTTTTGTAATTATTGTTATTGTTAAACTTAAGAATTTTAATTAAGTGACTTTAAATTTATAGCATCATTAGATTATCATTCACTGCTTGAATTATTTACCGAATGTATGACATGAGAGGATGAATTAGGAACAGCAGTCCCAAAATCTGAAGTTGAGTGAGCAGTAAGATGTCTTAGTGAAGAAGAATTATACAAAAGATAGTGCAATTAGTGCGAAATTATTTGTAATAATGGGAGGTGGTCAGAAGACTTTCGAAACAACTAATGATTCCAATCCCCAATAACATGCTGCAGTTAAATGCCATGGTTTATAGAATTTTGTGTTGTTGGCAACAGAACATACTTGTTTGTCCTTCCCAGAATCACCAGTATTTTCGTTGCAGAACTATATGCCATTACTGAGGCATTACTTATGGTTAGCCCGAAATGTTGATATGTTCTGGTTTGCTCAGATTCCATGAGCACCTTAGACAATTAATGAAGTTTATTCCAGACACCCTGTTTATGAGATTCAGTGTGTTATTTTACTAGATATAATACAATAGTGAGCTTCTGCTGGATCCCCAGCCATATAGGAATTTCAAGCAATGAGCTTGCAGACAGTGCGGCAAAGGATTGTTTTCAGCTCCTTTTACCAGTTGTATTGCTTCTAACAATATTGTCTGTTTCTTGAAGAGGGTTCATGAGTGGCAAAGTGAATCAGATACCTCCATGAACAATAAATTTCACCTAATTAAGAACACTGTCTCGCTGTGGAGCTCCATGCAGAAATAATCACATCAAGAGGAGGTTATTATCTGCCGTTTGTGAATAGGGCACAACTGGCTCACTCATGGATATGTAATGACTTAAACAAGTGCACCAGTTTGTACTCGCTGCAGCTGCCGACTGACAGTGCACCACATCTTGTTGATTATATTTGTTAAGTGGGTATTGCATTGCAAGTTTAAACTAGGGACTAACATGTGAAATATTCCTATTCTAGGCAATGATGAACTGTGTTTGTCTTAAGTTTTACAGTTTTGTAGGGCTGCCCATTTATACCCTTATCTAAATTACTGTAGTGTGTTTCAGCTATTTATGCCAATTGATATAGGAATTGGAAATTTTATTATTCATTGTGGTATCTAGATGTTTATTACCACAAATATGTCATTTCCAGGTGATAATACCAAATTGTTTTTTGCCCATAAAAAACAAAAAAAAAGTGTGAAAATAAAGAATGTTCAGACAGTCATTTGACCCAGGAAGAGGATAGTGAGTGCTGCATATGACCAAAAGATATATTCAAAAATGTCCTTATGAAAAAATTGTTTGCACACGAGGAAGAAATTATTGTTTAAGGTTCACAGAAATGATGAATCTTTAGGAGATGACCTGGAGGGTATTCATCATGTTTTAAACATTAGAAGACATACTATGACAAGATAACATGAAAATGAATATTAGAAAAAAAGTGATAAAGATAAGAAACAATAAATCAGTGCATGTTTACTGCTCAAAAGAAGGAAGAGTTAAACAACCAAATGGTACAGATACTTAGGTTTCTAGTTAATAAAGACTGAAAAAGTGAAAATGGGAACAAAATCAGTTGCAACCAAGGAAGCATTTAATAGGAAAAAAAATAGTTGTGTTAAAAGATGGAGTTAGACAGGGAAGGTATTTCAATATAGATTTGAAACATATGGCTAGTAATAAAAAGGAAAGAGAGGAATTTGAAATCTGGTTATGGGAGACTGGAAAAGATTAAATAAAGTAGTTAGGGGAGTGAGTGATAATAAAACTTTTAACAGAATTATTCAGAATAGGAAACCCAACCCAGGAACACCATCTTTCTAAGGAGAAAGATTAATTAAATCAGTGTTGGAGGATTAGTAAAAGGGATGATAAAGAATCTGGAAAAAAATAAAAATTAGATAATTAAATGAATTGTTAAGATGAGAAACAGAAATTGTTAAGTGAAAGGAAATGCTTCAGAGTAGATAACCATTTGATGATACTGATTGAAATTTAATTAAAGTTGGCTAATGCAGCTCAAAAACTTTGAAATACTTCTACTGCAAATTTTTTTCTTGTAATGGCCACTTTGTCAGGTAAAAACATTTATTTCAGAAGTATAAGATTGTTACATTGAATTTCATTATAGTATCAGTTTTTAAGAAAATTATGGATGCTTCACTTATAAAATTTTACTGTTTAATGAATATTAAATGTAGTTTAATATCGTGATTTTTAGGTTACATTATTCAGTTGGTATATGTTAACGCTTTTACAAGAGAAATTTGAAGACTATTTCCCTTTAGTCCAATATTGCATATTTAAGTTATGCTGTTAACTGCATAGATATACAGCGAGGGTAAAAGAATGCAATTTTGTGGAGAAAAAAGTAACTTTTTGTATTCTTTGAAAAAATAAAACAAATACTTGTGATAAATTTTTTTTATGAAAAAAATTTCATTAAAATTACAAATAAAACTGTATTGCTGTACGAAACAATGAATTACAAACTGACATTATTATACTAATTATCTATATTTATTAACTGTTTTGTTATAAGAGGTTTTTAAGTTATTATTTTTATTCTACGATTTAAAAATTTATTTTATCCTTTAGTTTTAATTTTACAGAGATCTGAAGAGTGATAATATTCTCCTTGATACATCAGTGGAAGATTCAAGTGTTTGTCCATCGCTTGTTGTAACAGATTTTGGATGTTGTCTAGCAGATAAATGGTGTGGTTTGAGTATGCCTTATCGAACTATGGATACTGATAAAGGAGGAAATGCTGCTTTGATGGCTCCTGAGGTATAAATGAAATTTGTGTTTACCATACTATTTAAATATGTGTACATGCCCATGAGCAGAAATAGTTGTTGTTAGATAACTTATTTAAACTAAAATTTGCCACTTATTAGTTCACGACGTAGTTACATAATCGGCTTCAAATCATGTAAATAAGTTAACATCAACTTAATCAAGAATTCTCTCTTGATCTATAGTTTTATATGTAATATTAACAAAGCAGTCATTGTATTCAATTTGGTTAATGGTTTTATACAGACTGATACAGCAGCTAATTAGGCATGGCATTCTTTATGTTTATTTTATCGTATTTAGTTCTATTTATTTCTTATTTTAGTTCTATTTCAAAGTAACTATTTTAGATAATTATTCAAACAACTACTTCACAGGCTTGAGTGCATATTATTGAAGATTTAAATTAGTGCCTAATTTCTGTTTGAGTTTTTTCTAGAGTTAATTTTCTGATTTTTACCTTTAATCTTGTAAATTCATGTTGGAAAATCATGAAATTGTTACCCTTGAGGGTAGATCCCTTGCACCTGTTCTTCAATATTTCTGGCCAAATCTTAAAGTTTCTGATGGCTCTCACTTTCTTTAAGATCGTCTGTTAATCCTTACTTTTTTCCAAGCTCTTTGCATTCTCCTCTAATCAGGCACTGTTTAAATCAACCATTTGTCTGTCATGCTATCTCCTAGTCTGTTATTTTTATATTTTGAATTGTTTTAATCAAAAAGCTATTTTTATTCATTCTCGCTGTTTATTTATTAATTTTTCACTTTGTCGATTTAATCTTCCCCAATATCTTGCATGTCAAATTTCAAAGGCCCACCCAGCATTTCTTTTTCCACATTTCATAATGTTTGTTTCACATCCATACAGAAATATATTCCACCTAACACATTTCACGTGATTCTTTTCAAATCTTTAACTATACCATCGTATTGGATAATGTTTTTTTGTTTTTTAATTAATTTTTTATTAGCCATTGTGGTTCTTGTTTTTATTACTTTTTATCATTTTTGCAAATTTCTGTTATCTTTGTACATAATTATTGGTTATCTTTTCTATGTTATAATTATTCCTTCTTTTGTATAGATATTCATTAGATTGTTTTTTATGCTAATGAATTTTCATTTTAGGAAAAAGTGAAGGTAATTATTTAAGGCTTTACTTCAGTTTTTTAAATTTATTGAAAGAAATATTTAAAAAAAATTTGTATGTTGATAATTTTTTATTAGTTTTTAATATGTGTGACCTTCATAAAGTGAACTGAAATTTTTTGTTTGTATTTAAAATTAGGTGGCATTAGCTACTCCTGGAGTTTTCTCTTACATTGATTATTCTAAATCTGATGCTTGGGCTGTTGGTTCTATCGCCTATGAAATTCTATCGGAGCATGGAAATCCATTCTATCGTTCAAAAAAAGATAGCTCATTTCTTAGAAATACAACATATTCTGAAGAAGAATTACCAACATTGGGTGATGATGTGCCTGAAATTATAGCAAGACTGATTTATAGCCTTTTGTCTAGGACTACTAGTAAGGTTAGTAGTGAAATGTCATTTAATTGTTATTTAATTCATAGGTTGCAGTCTTTTTATTTTTTTATTATTATAGATGAAATATAAATATTAATAAAACCTGATTTTTTAATAAATTGTTTTTCTTCTCTAATGAGATACATGGTTCTATTTTAGTTCAATACAGTCCTCTGTTACAGAGTTTATAATAGATTCAGTATTGTGTGTTGTTAAGATTAACGTATGAGAAGTGTTCTACAGTTACAGGTCATCTGTTGTAGTGTTTATTAACTCGCATTTGTTAAATACTGGTACCCACTCAAAACATTCTTATTTCCAGCCGTATGAATTTGTTATTAAAAATATATTACATAAACCAACAAATAAAAATATAATGACAGATAAATAAGATGATTGCAAGTAGAGTATGCGGATAGTGATTTTTTATTTGCTTCAAGTTAATTAAAAGATGTCTTTATATTTGGAGAAACTTAGTTGTATGCACAACTAAGTAAAACTTTCATATAGGTAATGGTCTCATGGATTTGAAAAAAACAATTACATTATTCACCAGTCTTTTGATTATCTACTTTGTGAACTGAGAAAGATTATTTTTTGGTTATATTGAAGGGAAGTTATCAAGTTATGTTGTCAACACTGAATATTACCTGTATTTCAATTAGGTTTTTGTTTTGCTAGTTTGGTGATATTTATGCATGAAAATGTGCATTATCTTATTCTAAAAATTGAAGTCTGTTTATATTTAATGTAGGTTTAGGCAGAATTACTGTAATAGTCCTGTAACACTTAATAACTACTTATTTCAGAAGTTTTAAATAATGAGTAGCATATGAAATATAATATGTTGGCCATGCATGCCCTAGTGAAGAAAATGTCCAGTATTTTCAACAGCCTCTCTTTAGGAGCTCAAAGATATCATTTACGTAGTTTAAGGTTATTTTTTTAGAGATTAAGATTACATGCATATGAACTTTATCTAATGCACAAAAGTCAAACTGATGTTTATCTCAAATGGTGTTAGGTCTTCAAATGTTACATTAGGCAAACTGAAAATTCTTAAAATTGGTATTCTTTGAAAGTAAAAGTTTGTGGAGACCAAATTACTGAAACATTGTAAGGATGTTGTTGTTTTGAGAGATAACTATCATGGCTTAGAAAATAAGAATTTTACTGATTTTAGATATGGATGCCTGTTAAAAAGCTAATAGCTCATATGATTTTAGTGAAAAGTAATCCATCCACTCATTTGTATTACCTGCTGTTGATATGATGAATCTTTGGAAACTCATGTATTAACATAAATAAAAATTAACAGTAAATTATAAAATAATTTGTTTTTTATGGTGTTGAATATTAATTTTATGGAATTATGTGATGATTTACTTTGAAAGTAGATTTCTGTATTTTATTGATGCAAAAAAGATTAGCCAGCACTGAAACTTACTGTTAATTTATCCTCAAATGGTAATTTCATATGTTATACAAACCTATCATCATGACCTTCACTAGAATGCCTGAAAGAAGTTATAAAACCTTTTACTGAATTTAGATCTGTATAAAAAAACATTTTTTTTGTCTTCATTCATTTGACTGGTTTGATGCAACTCTCCAAGATTCCCTATCTAGTGCCAGTCGTTTCATTTTAGTATACTCCGTATATCCTACATCTCTAACAATATGTTTTACATATTTCAAATGTTGCCTGCCTGCACAATGTTTCTCATCTACCTGTCCCTCCAATGTCAAAGCAACTATTCCAGGTTGCCTTAAAATGTGGACTATAACTCTCTTCTTTTAGCTATATTTTTCCAAATGCTTTTTTTTTTCATTGATTTGCTGCAACGTTTTTTCATTTGACAGTTTATCCACCAATATGATTTTTTTACATTCTCCTTTAGCACTGCATTTTAAAAGCTTCTAATCTTTTCTTCTCGGGTACTTCGATCGTCCAAGTTTCACTTCCATATAAAGCTATGCTCCGAATTTATACTTTCAAAAATCGTTTCCTGATGTTTAAATTAATTTTTGATGTAAGAAAATTATATTTCTGACTGAAGGCTCGTTTAGCTTGTGCTATTCGGCATTTTATATCACTCCTGCTTCGTCCATCTTTAGTAATTCTACTTCTCAAATAACAAAATTCTACTACCTCCATAATCTTTTTTCCTTCTATTTTCACATTCAGTGATCCATCTTTGTTATTTCTAATACATTTCATTACTTTCATTTTGTTCTTGTTTATTTTCATGCGATAGTTCTTGTGTAGGACTTCATCTATGCCGTTCATTGTTTCTTCTAAATCCTTTTTACTCTCGGCTAGAATTACTATCATGAGCAAATCTTAACATCATTAACTGCTAGTTCCACATAAAGATTAAAAAGTAACGGTGATAGGGAACATCTTTGTCGGACTCCCTTCCTTATTACAGCTTCTTTCTCATGTTCTTCAACTATTACTGTTGCTGTTTGGTTCCTGCACATGTTAGCAATTGTTCTTCTATCTCTGTATTTGAACCCTAATTTTTTTAAAATGTTTGTGCTGTTTGGCATTTTATATCGCTCCTGCTTTGCCCATCTTAGTAATTCTACTTCCCAAATAACAAAATTCTTCTACCTGCATAATCTTTTCTCTAACTATTTTTACATTCAATGGTCCCTCCACTTTATTTCTACTACATTTCATTACTTTCGTTTTGTTCTTGTTTATTTTCATGTGGTAGATCTTGTGTACGACTTCATCCATGCCATTCATTGTTTCTTCTAAATCTCTTTTACCCTCAACTAGAATTATTGTATCATCAGAAGAAAGTCGTAGTATCTTTATCTTTTCACCTTGCACTGTTATTCTGGATCTAAACTGTTCTTTAACATCATTAACTATGCAAAGATTAAAAAGTAACGGGGATAGGGAACATACTTGTCTGACTTCCTTTTTTATAACTCATTTCTTGTGTTCTTCGATTATTACTGTTGCAGTTTGGTTCCTGTAAATGTCAGTAATTGTTCTTCTATCTCTATACTTGAACTCTAATTTTTTTTTAAATTCTAAACATTTTATTCAAGTATGTTATCAAATGCATTTTCTAAGTCTATAAATTCTATGTAGTTGTTTTTCTTTAATCTTCCTTCTACTATTTATCTGAGTGCTGAAATTGCTTCCTCAATCCCTATACTTTTCCTGAAACCAAATTGGTCTTCTAACACTTCTTCCTTCCTCCTCTCAATTCTTCTGTACAAGATTCTTGTTAAATTTTGTTATATATAAGTAGTTAAGCCAATTGTTCTGTATTCTTCACATTTATCTGTTCCTGCTTTCTTTGGTATCGTCACAATAACACTCTTTTTGAAGACAGATGGAACTTCCCCTTTTTTGTAAATGTTACACACCAGTTTGTATAAGTTATTGCTTTTTCACTTGCACTGCCCAGTAATTCTGCAGGTATCCCATCTATCCGAGGAGCCTTTCTCCTTCAAATACTTTAATGCTCTATTAAATTCAGATTTCAGCATTACATCTCCCTTTTCATCCTCTTCGACTTACTCTTCTTCTTCTTCTTCTTCTTCTATAACACCAGTTTCTAATTCATTTCCGCTGTATACCCGTTCAATATATTTCACTCGCCTATCAACCTTTTCTTTCTTATTATAAATCGGTGTACCATCTTTATCTAACACATCATTAGATTTTAACTTGATGTACCACAAAATTTTTCTTACTTTTCTGTAGTTCCGTCTACTTTAGAAATGATATTTCTCTTTCCACTTCTGAACACTTCTTTAATCCATTCTTCTTTGCTAATTTGCACTTGCTTATACTATTTTTTAATTGTCTACAGGTCCTTTTACCTTCTTCATCATTACTATACTTATACTTTTTATGCTCATCCATCAGCTGCAATATATCCTCTGATATCCAAGGTTTACTACCAGTTCTCTTTGTTTCACCTAAGTTTGCTTCTGTTGATTTGAGAATTTCCTTTTTAACATTCTCCCATTCTTCTATATTTTGTACGTTCTTTTTTACTCAGACCTATTGCAATGTTCTCAAAAATCTTCTGTAACTCCTTTTCCTCAAGCACCTCTAAAGTTCACTGATTCATCTGACACCTTTTCTTCATATTTTTAAAACCCAATCTACATTTCATTACCAATAAATTACAGTTGCTATCAATGTCTGCTCTTGGATATGTTTTGCAGTCGATGAGTCCTCTAAATCTTTGCTTAACCAAGACATAATCTATCTGATCCCTTGCAGTATTGCCTGACTTTTCCCATGTGTATGTTCTTCTGCTGTGATTTTTAAACTGGGTGTGGCAATTACTAAATTATACTTTGTGCAAAACTCAATAAGTCGGTCCCCTCATTCATTTTTTTCCCAGTCCATATTCATCCACAATATTTCCTTCCTTGCCTTTTCTGATGCTTCCATTACAATCTCCCAACTATTATTAAATTTTCATCTCCTTTTATGATTTAATTTTAATTGCTTCATCAATTTCTTTGTAAACATACTCTACCTCATCATCATCAAGAGCACTTGCAGGTATATAGATGTTAGCAATCATTGCCTGCTTAGGTTTTGATTTTATCCTGATTACAATGATTTTATCGCTAAGCTTTTTGAAATACTCAACACTCCTCCTTGTCTTTTTCATTACAAAACATACTCCTGGCTACCTTATATTTGATGCTGAGTTAGTTATTCTAAAATCACCTGACCAATAGTCATTTTCCTCTTCCCACTAAACCTTGCTAATTCTTATTATATTTACATTTAACCTACCCATTTCCCTTTTTAAATTTTCTAACCTAACAAACTTTTTTAGACTTCTAACATTGCTATTTTTTAATTTTCTGATGAACCCTTCCTTAGCAATCCCCACCTGAAGGTACGAATGGGGAACTAGATGATTACCTTCGGAACATTTTACCAAGGAAGTCGTCTCTTTGGTATGTGAAAATGCAGAGAACTACATTTTTGGAAAGAGAAACAACTACAGTTTTCCATTTCTTTCAGCTGTGCAGTACTCAAGAAGATTGAGTGATGTTGATATGGGCGTTAAGTCTTACTGACTTACTCTCTTAACAGCTACTGAAAGAGCTGCTGCCCTCTTTCAGGAATCATTCCTTAGTCTGGCTCCAGGTCGCACAAAGGTACAACCGTATCGGAGTGATTCATAGAGGGGAAAAATATATTTATTTTAAGAGAAAACTTTAAACAAGATAAATATATTCTTTTGATTCAGTAAGAGAGTAAGTAAATACTAAGTAGAGTACAGGCATTGTCTTAAATAGCATTGTCTTAAAATGAATGAAGGCCCTTCATAGGAATGTGTAACGAACTTCAAAATATTGTGATCAGTTACATTCATATTCTTAGTTTATTGTAGAATAATGTTTATTTTTTTATAAAATATAAAAAAATGTTCCATTAAGTGATATTGATTTTATTGTAATTGTCGATAAGATTTTTTTTTCTGTGTATTTGCATTTATTTAATGACTTGAAATACATTTTCTGTAGTTTTTATTTCTGTTCCTGCTGTTGCTCTTATAAATCTAAAATGTGACCACACATTACAGTAACTGTACTGTTATATTTATCTGTGTATTTTTTTTTTTTGAAGAGGCCTAGTGCTGAATTAGCCGCAACCATTTGCCAGCTTTACCTGTGGGCACCTAGCTCATGGCTTAAGCCATACCAGTCAGGACCACTTCCTTCAAGCAGTGAGGTATGCATGACAAAAAATAATAATCACATTTAAAATACTAAAAATACATATATGCATATAAATACATATATATATATACACACACACACACACACAGTAAATATGATTCTAATTAAATGCTTTAAAAAAGCACTGCGATAAAACATATGTGTAATAAAAAAATAAATAATGATGCTTGTAACAATGGTTGAACGGAAAAATGGGAAAAATTACTACATCTGATAAAGTTAAAGATATTAGTTTATAATTGAGTTTTGTGTAGTTGAAATGACACTAAATCATGTAGAACAAAGTTTTTTCTCGAAGCGGTAAGTGATAATCAATGCAGTGACAGTTGCAGGATGGAAAAGGAAACTGTTTTCATGTCAAAAATGTAAACAACATATACTGTGTTTATAAAACTTTTTTTTTTAGATCACTGTCATTAACGCAGTAAGGAGTGTGTTAGGGATAATTCTTTTTTTCTTTTGTTGAATACTCTTAATTTTAATGTTTTATTTGTATAATGCTAATAAACCCTATAATCATCCTTTTTTACCATCTATATGAAATAGCTTTTCTTGAAAATTAAAATCTGTCAATATATATTTTATGGTTTCCCATTATTTTCTATATCTTGTAATCGCACAGGAATATCCTTTTAAATACCATTGTAAGACGATTTACTGTTTAGCCACCAAATATCAGATCATTTTTAGTCATTAAGACCAGATGATAATAAAACTATAAATAAAAAATTCATTACCTCTATTACTGTCTATTCTTCAAATATTTATTACAGATCCTCCAGTGGTTGCTGTGTTTGACAACAAAAGTACTTTGTGAGGGTAGATCTTACATCGGAAGACGAACTGCTACAGAATACGAACTGATTTCATGCTTCCTGAGCCGGATTAAATTGTCAATTATCCGTCAAGCTTTGTATTGGATACAGCAGCGTTAAATTGTTATATTTTTTTCTTTAAAAAGGAAGAACAATTCTAAAAGGAAATTGAATGCACAGTATTGAATAGCTTTGTAGCTTTTAGCTTATATTTAAATTAGCATTTAAACAATTTTTTTTTATTTTACTAAAAATTATTCCTTGGTTAACATTTGCTGTTAATTAGGTGTGTGTATAACACACACATACCTGTTTGTTTTTATAAATTACAATCATTTTTCATCAGTTTTTAGTTATTTAAATGTTACATTTTATTTTCTGATTTGTTGTAATTTATTCCATCTGTGTAACTTAATGGTGATATGTTCTCGTTTTTTTTATTTATATTCTCTTGTATAAATATATTTTTCTTATGTGTATTTTTTCCAGTTATATATTTTATTAATATATTTTATTTAATTATCCTTTAACTGACTGATATATTAAAATAAATTTTTACTTAACAAAATTTAACTATATTCTTATTTATAGTTTTACATTGCATATTACTTACTTATTTTCATCGCTTCTGATTCATTTCTTTTCATTTCAGTTTTTTTTATTGTCAATTTGTTTTGAATTTTTTTACTTATTCTCGTATTTAATTATTTTATTTAGATAATTAATTTTTGAAAAAGGTATAATGAAATCTGTCACATTACATTACTCCACTGAGCTAATTAAACAGTAATTTGTGTTTATTTTTTAGATAAGGAGGCTAAAGTTGAAAAAGCTGTTTTAAAAATTATATAGCTCGCTAAAAATTTTTTAAAATATTTATGTAACTATTCATTTTTTTATCTGATTGGGCATTTTTTATTAGATTTTTCATAAAAAAATTATGTTTAGCTCTCACAATGCTTTCATTTACATTCTGAGGTGATGTTTGATGTGTTGAGGCCATTGCATATAACAATGTTTTGTTATATAATGATTGACAAATTTGTTGCTTGAATCGATATTAAGTCAATATTTTTACTTAATATTTTTTTTATCCTAATAACTAATCTCTTGAATTAAAATATTGAGAGCGAGCTGGAATGTACTTTTCTTCAGAAATCAGGTTTTGAATTCTGTTACAAACATTTGATTTGTATTTTCTAAAAGAATACAACTATTTTGAGCTATGATTTATATTGTCTTGAGGTAAATTTAGAATAAAGGCAGAGTGATAATTATGGGTTATCCTTTTGTTATAATTATTTTTATTTTTTTCATTCATAATTTGTGTTTATGAAATTAAGTGAAGCTAATTAAGCCAAATTCATATCTTTGATTTGTTACACATTATCTTTTAACTAAGGTTATTTTTACATTTTAATTACAGAATTATTTCTTGTAAAATTGCACAATGCAATAGTTCTACAGTTCTGTTAATTTTTAAGTTCATATGATGGCATCACTTTATAAATTAGTTATAACTATTGAAATTCAGCCCTTAGAATTTGAAAATAAACTGCTTTTAACTAAATGTTCCTCAGATGTTGCATTCAGTCCTGCCATCTAGATTTTATATTTTACTTTACATGGGAGCAGTTCAAAATTATTATTTCTGGCAGTTTGTGTGCTAAATAAACTAAATCTGGTATTTAAATTAAATTTAGCACTAAAGAATAAGTAAAAAAAATTATCAATGTAAATTTTTTTCCTTTGAGCTAATTTCTGAATTTCAATTGCAATTAAATAGTATAATGAAGTATTTATTGTAATTGAGTGTAATAAGTTACTAATGTGTATATACTGATTTAATTAAATCAAAAAGTATTCTTATATATATTATTGTTATGAAAAATATTTCAAAAATATTTATTTATTTATATATTTATATATATAAAACATGCTTTCTTGTTCAATGAGATAATGTTCTATTATGTTAATTCAGTATTTTAAATGGCAAAGAAATAAATTTTATTTTAACGTAATCATTTAATTACTCTTACTTAATATGACAAACCTTTTGTCGTCTATTTTTATAGCTGTGTACGTACTTAATGAAATCTTAATGTTTTACTATATGAAATATGTCTATTATTTTTTAATTTCTGACTGCCTGATGAAAAAGACTAAAATAGAGAAGGATTAAATTATTGGCATAAGTTGCTAGATATCCCTCTGTTTTGGGACAAATATTTAAAATGTGTTGACAAACGTTTTCGCTTATACGGTGTTTGATTAGTTTCTCTGAATAAAATCCAACAATAGCCACCCATTATTCCAGGATACAATCTTCCTTGGTACTGATTCCCCATGGTCAGAATATCCCGGAAACACTTTCCTTACTCATCACAGACAAAGCTCAAATTTTCAGGAAAAAGTAACCAAAAAACATATTTTCATCTTTTCTGTTGCCTAAAAAACCACTGAAAACATCTTTGAATGACTTCCGTGGAGCTAGTTCACATTCACTAAGTTCATCATTAGAAGTTCAGTCCTTAAGCGTTTCTTGATTTGCAGACCAATAAATGTATACCCTCCTTGAGCTTACCATCACTCATATAGGAAAACTTATTTTTAAGTGATTAAATCCTGATCCATCTTTGTGTAGTACACGAGTGAGTTTTATGTGAAGTGGCGGCAGTATGATTTTATCACTCTCATTTAACGCTTTATATTTTTTACACCAGCCACAAAGTTCTGCCGCAATGGCCAGTGGTAATGATTTTTTGTATTACAACTATCCCAAAGACAAAGAAAACAATATTTTGTAAACCAAGAAGTAATGCAACAATTCAGATTGCTGCTAACTTGCCACATATGCTGTTTATATTTTATTGCTTCTAATAGTGGTGCCATAGTTTCACACGTTTGTAAGGGTGGCTATTTATCATTATGTAATAAAATTACTTTTATGCTAACTTTAGAAGAGTCTGTAAAAAGGCACCATTCTTCAGGAATCTGCTGAATTCCAAGCTCTTTCATCAGGTCATTGACATCAGTACAAATGCATAATGGATTTTTCACAGTAAAATAAGTTGGAGCTCTAAACATAAGAGCTAAAAGATTCCACTGTTGTTGTCTAGACTCCAGAAGTTCAGCTTGCTGCTTTGATAACTTTGAATCGCAAACTTAATGATTAAGCTCATGTTGTTGATTTAAATGAGATCTCATCAGATACAGGAAGAAGAAATCATTTCAACATCCTGTTCTTCTTTTTTAGATTGTTCTAGCAACGTTGGATTAGATGATACTACAGATACAGGTAATTCCTCTCTGTGAGGTACCTGCTTAAGAATTGACGATACATCTGTATATTTTATGAACTTTCTATTTTTGAATGAAAATCCAAATTATATGTCATACAAAAGTAGCAGTCAGTGAAGTGGTTCTTAGGTTCATGCCCAACCATCGGTAAAGCAAATGGCATTGCTTGTTTTCCCTTCAACCATTCAGTTGTTATTGAGCATGATATGCAAATAACATGAGGCACCCAGATTTTATCTTGAACCTGAGTGCACAATGAAAATAAAATTTATAAACTGCTTTTATCAATTCATAGTCTTAATTTGAGTTTAGGTGTAAATTTTCCACAGACAACAAAAATTATCTGTGATTTGAACATCCATGAACTTTTGCAGAAGTCATGTTATAGCAAATAAAAAGAAGAAAAATCACTTTTGTATTGTAAACAATTGATGAAAGTATAGCAATCTAGTAACTCTGTGAAACACAATACACAGTACACAATACACAATACACAAGTGAAGCTAGGCTGAATAAGATTTTAAACTCTGTAGTAGGCTACAACAGTTGTCTGTACGACAGACATGTTTGTGCTACAGACAAGTTGTGTAACAAGTTAGATACAAATTTTGTGTTGATTGGCGTATTATGCGTAATTAGATACTTTCAGCACATTTTAAAATTCACATTCATTAGGTATGAAAAAGCCATGATAGGTGTCCCAAGATCCACACTGAGTGAAACCATAAAAATGTTATACGGTGGGGCCTGGTAAGTGTTCTTCAACAGGGGAGTGGTGTGAGAGAAAGCAATGTGGTTATCTCATGTTGGTAGCTATCTCATTGTAATAGCAATGGTTACCATTACTACTTGGTATCAGTATTTAATGAATAGCATTTTAATACACCCATATTTGCACAACACATTCCTGATAGAGGCACGCTTAACAGTACCAGTACAGTATTTGTTTAAATAATTGTAAAATTTACACATTTTTCTGCTGAAATAATGTGTTTTTAATTAAATTACATTAATCAATCGATAATTTTAAAATGTGATAAATCGTCATCCAAGATCCACATTGAGTGAAACCATAAAAATATTATACTGATGAAGCATGGTAAGTGTGCCTAGTTGGGAATTTGTATGAGAGATAAAGTTATGTGTTTGTTTCATGCCGTTAGCTAATGTATATCTTGTCATAGCAATACTTACTAGTTTTACTCAGTATCACTACTTATTAACCTTTTCCCATCACAATGATTCGCAGTTGATTAGCGCTCTGCAAAAATATGTTGGTATCTGATTGCCTTCCTTCATAGTCTTTTGCTACCTTCTTGTGAAAAAATTTCAATAAATTACAGTATATTAAAGAGATTTTGACAAAAAAAACAGTTACGATTGGATATTTTTTATGCTTAACAACAAAAAAAAATAGAAACTGTACAAAAATTACGATAATTTAATTGCAGAATTTTTTTGCGGATTTCTCCCGCGTTTTTTATTAGCAACATTTTTTTTATTTGCTTTGTGTTTATGAAACATAGTTTGCTGATTTTAAAAATAATACTTTCAAGCAAATTGGTTGAAAATTGGGCAAAATATGATGAAAAACCAGTGTCATAAATCACAGATTAGTAACATATGTTAGTATAGCCCTTTCGGACCCTACCCTCACTTTTTTGAGGGTTCGGTTTTCAAGCTGCAATTATTTACAGAATGTATTGAAAGTGACTAGACCTGGATAGCACTATTCCGCTGGTTTTGAACTATAATCTCTGTGATCCTACTAGTGCTGCAATTTGTTGAGACTATTTTGGTACTACATTGAATATTCAGTTAGTGTAAGAAACATGGCTTCCACATCACGAGCAGGTAAATATGTTTATATTATTTTTAATTTAATTGTAATATATGTTTTATGTAATGTAAAATGTTCAGAAATGAATTATCTTCACAATGTTTTATTTAGATCATATGTAGGAAGATATTTAATATTTTTTTTTAGTGGCCAAATTTTTAACCTCACTTTTGTGAGGTCTAGGACTGACTACTGCTAACATCGAACTGAATATTAGTAAACATTGTTGTGACAACTCATTTTATCTTCCTGCAGAAGTTAAATTGGCACTACAGATATTAATTTTATGCTCTTTCATCATATTTTGGTTAAAATTTTTTTTTTTATTTGAGTAAGGAATATATGAAAATAATGTACAACAAAATGGTTATTATTTCTCATTACAGATCTAAATGAGAATGCACTGAATGATGATGCTATATTAGCTTTATTGGACGATTCAGATATCGATTGTTTGAGTGATGATGATTGTACATTTGTATGCCCTTTCAATGTACCAGCTCAGATGATGAAGAGGATCGGTGCCCATCGCCCCCACAATCGGACAGACCATTATGTGATCGTATCAAGGACCATATCCGATGGAGACACAGACGCTGGAAGATACCAGATGTACCAAATAATGACGAAGAAAATGAAGTGTACACAGAACTGGTACTATTCAAATGAACAGAGTGAAAAATGTCAATTTAAGCCGGAGAAAAGTATGGCACATGGAGATTGTAAAGAAATATGTAGACAAGACGACAATGTATATATAGTTCGTTGGAAGGATTCCAAAGTTGTCACTTTAGCCTCTACATTTCATGGAAAAACACCGGAACATGAAGTTAGGCGATGGGACAAAAAGGGAAAACATTATATCAATTTATCTTGTCCCAATGTTGTAAAAAAATATGAGAAAATGGGAGGTGTCGATATTTGCGACCAACAGATGGAAGCATATCGCACATTTTTTAAAACAAGGAAATGGAAACTAATTCTGCAATATATTTCATTGATCTAGCAGTAATAAATAGCTGGATGGAATACAGACAGGATGCAAAAAATAATGGTACTGCAAAAAAGGATATACTTGATTTGTTAAATTTCCGTTTAGCTTTAGGTAAAACCTTGTAGCTGCTACTGACACAATTCCATTTGAGGAACAGGATAATGAAATAGAACCCCCATTTAAAAAAAATTGTACCCCACTTACATGCATTGAAAAAAAGATTCGATAGTTTTTCACACTGGCCAAATGTGGACAATCTTACTGCTCCAAGGATGTGTCATATGAAAGGTTGTCAGAGCCGAACTAAAGTTCGCTGTACAAAGTGTAATGTTTATCTCTGCCTATTTTCAAAAAATAATTGTTTCTTAGCATTTCATAGCAAGTAGTATAACACAATAGATTGTAGTAGTAATAAGAATTGACTGTAATAATTGTTAATCAGAATTTCATAGCAAGTAGTATAATGTATTAAATAGTATTAGTAAAAAGAATTGGTTGTAATAATACAGAAGTAAGTAAAATATGAATGTAAGTAACTAGAAAGTATGTAGAAAAAATTGAAAAATAAATATTACGTAATTTGAAAATAGTTGGTTTTTAAAATTTATAAGCGTCGACTTAATATTTTACAAATTAATACAAGTTGTTTTCTATGCAAATGCCAAAGCAGGTAAAAAAATTAAAATATTAAACATAACAGTAACTGATTGACAAAAAACCATTATCAAAAATAAATAACGTGTATACAAAGTGGCGTGGAGTCCCAACACTCACAAAAGTGAAGGTACTAAAAACAATAGAAGTGGTGGGGGAAAAATTCCAACAAAAAAATTATTCTATGTTTTGGGGGTCTATAGTGGGCAGGAAATACAAAAAAAATTGTTTTCCTTTTGTAATTCTACACTCGGGTCTGAAAGGGATAAGTGAAAGAGATTCAGAAAACTACGTTTTATAAAAATTACCACCACTAAAAAGGCTATTCAGATTGACAAAAAACAATTTTTACTGTATAGTGTTATTCATTACGAATCGTTATGTTACATGTTTACCGATATCATTTGTCAGAAAAGATATTTATAGACCTCAAGTAAAAGTGACGTATTTATGACCACAAATACCTTCTTTTTTTATGCCGTATATCAATTTATTATGTTTTTCAATATTGATAAAATAAGCTATTTTTGTAAATAATAAATAAATTCGTAACCCTCATAGCAATTATAATACACAAGCACATTTCTGAGAAAAAATGGTCATATTCTTTTTAGTCTAAATAAAATATTTTACATCGTGTAAACATCGTTCAAATTGTATAATAAAACTGATTCCTTTTTAAATACAAAACAAAATAACCGACTTAGATGCCATATAAAATGATTTTGTAACAGCATTTTAAAACTGACGCCGTTCATAGCCAGTTTAGTGGCTACATGAACTGAAAAGGTTGTGACATTGTAGTACCACCATTGTTATCTCTCTCACAGAGTAGGTAGCATCTGCAGAGGTATCAGGTTTGAAACCGATCAGACATAGCATCTTTTCAGACACTTTCAATTTATCCCGACATGGTCTTGTATTTCCCTGGTATTTATGAGTCCAAATTTACAAGTCGTGAAATAATTCCTATAATGGTTGGTGGTCCATCAGAAAAAACCATCACAAGATGTTATGTAAAAAGACTTCGCTGAGCTTTGTCTGACGACTAGGAGAAGAACTCTATAGAAAATAATATATTAAACTGTTATGAATCCCATTTGCAGTATAACATCAGATTTATAGTTCTCCAAAACAGTCAGGAAGGTCCCTTCGAAAGGTCTCACCTTTCCTGATAAAGTAATAAGTGGTTGACCGAAAAACTTTAGGAAATTAAGAGACTGTTTGTACCTGTCGAGACGTTTAATCACTAACAGAGTCGATCACAATTGCGTCTCAACATTATGGGTTAGAGCAACATGAAAGCTGTATGCCACAAATCTTTGAATACCAGCTGAGGAGTAATTTTTTGCCTGGCCTTTTGGAAATTGATTTTACTGTGATTGCCAACCTTTGTATGCAAGATGTAAAAGTGGAAATACCTACTCCCTTTTTTATACTAACATTGAATCGTCCCTGTACCACCAGAGAAAATAATTGTAGGTTATCTTTAGGTTTAAGTACAACCATTCATTCTCAACCTTTGGCGGTATTTCCAGTATGGCCACACTATATCTTGTTTGAAAACTACAGTATGTGATAAAGAGGGTCAGAACAATATTAACTGTCAGGAGAAAGAAAAAGGTGCTAACTGGGTTCACATTGAGCTTGTCACCAAACTGCCCAACATTTAAAGAAAAGAAGACTATTCACAAAATCTTTACGTACAGAAGCTACGTTTTCTGACTGCGCAAAGAGAATATAGAAAGAGAACTCCTGGAACCTGGTTGAACCAGATGCCTATTTTGCCGCCGCTGCATCAAGGCAAGCACCTGTAAATGCGGCACAAAGTATTTATCCTGCAGAACAGCTTGTTCAGTTGTTATCTGATTTGTTGCTTCGCTCACAGCCACTATTTAAGAGCTAAGATTTCAGATATTTTTGTTGGGAAGACCGACAATGGTTTACCAAAAATCACTTCTGTTGATACTCCACAAATAAAATTCCGGGTGCACTAACTATCAAGATCCCTATGAAGGGATCTATTAAAAAAACGTTGCCTGGTAAGGTATCCCGGCCTTCCAGCTTCCTCACAACCATCTCGAGGACTCTTCGATGATGTGTTGATAGATGGAGTGCCCGAAGAAGCAAAGCAAAGGTAAACGTTTTAAACATAAAAAGAAACACCAGATAATATTTGGTAAATAATCTACAAGCAGGGTTTTATATATAATGGGAAAACATTAATTTTATGTGTACAAATATTATTTGTAAGATTGTTTGCGATCTACGTTTTTGACGTGAGAATCTTTGTTTGCATGGCATTTCTCCCGCCACACCCCATTCGGTCGCTCTAAAGCATAAGACCGGATGTCTGTGCTACAAACTGCTACTGATCCTTGAACAGTTTAGCAACCAGTATCCTAACATAGCTCCTAGAGCTTACCAAGCAGCATGAGTGGACTAAGCGTGGTGCCATATACCATCGGCTTACGTGTCCCAACCGCTCACTTGTCATATATTTGCTAAAATGGGTAGGCGCACCCCATCAACTACTAAAAATATATCTGACATCCATAATAAAACTTATTTCGTGGCAGCAATTCACTGCCACGCCTAGGTCGCTGATTGGCAGCACATACCTGTCTACTATTTTATAGCGCTTGGAGCCATAATAATTGGCTGGTGGTTAGCCATACCCAGGGTTAGCTTCCCACGGCAATGCGGTAAGAGTATTTCCCTGAAGCAAATTATGGATGCCGATTGAACAAAGCAACCGCATCTAGGCACTCCCACACAGTCCGACAAAGCGGCTCTCGCCACATTGACTTGCCGTTTGTGAGTGGCCAATTTTCTCTTTACTTCGAAGTTCCAGGGTGGCCTGGTCTCTGCCCCCCCCCCCCCAAGAGCAGGGCAGTCAAACATCAGGTGTTCGTTTGACTGGACGTCCCCGCAGATGCACAGCTCATTAGCAGCCAGGCGGAACCGAAACAGGTATTGGTTCGAATTAACGTGATTGGTTGGTGAGCTCGAGGCATACTATCCCCCAAATCCTGTATAAAGTTAAACAAGGATCTTCTCTTAGTCGTGGTGTCCCATTCCAGTTGCCATGCTTCCATAGCGAGGCTCTGCAGCCTCTTCCGCAGGCGAGAGATGGGCAACTGAACGAAATTTAGATCTGGTGCATTGTGATCGCCGTTCCGCTCCGGTACTGGGTCGTCGGCTCGAAACCGCATCCCAAATACCTCGGCCTCCCGACTTCTTCGCAATCTCCACATGGCTGCCCGAACTTTTACCACTAAATCGATTCGGATAGCCTTCCCAATACGGTGGTACCCTCGTAGGAGGTTGTTTTAAAAACAAAAGTACATACAATTAAGGCTATGCGCTGGGCACTCCTTAAATTTTGAGTTAGTGCTCTATTCGTATCCCATCTATGCGCCCAAACGGGCGCCGCGTAAGAGATAATACTTTCGAAGACACCTCGGTTTACCATGTACATTTGACGGCCCGACAACCCATATCTCACGGTCTCGCCGTGAGTATATCGAAATCCTACTAAAGGAAGAATATCCTTTAATACTGTACCTGCAGGAAACTCACCTCCGTGCGTAAGATCTTTTCGCGGACAAGTCTGCTAGAGAAGCGATAATCCAGCTGAGAGTAGAGTATGTGAAGGTGTGGCTGTTTTCCTTAAGGGAAGTCGTATTGGCGAAGCGGATTCCGCTGGATACAAACATCCCCGCAGTATCAATGAAGATATTGGCGCCATATAGGATGACAATCTTCCCTCAAATTCCGATTTCAGTGAGGATGATCTGTCCAGTTTACTATCATAGCATAGATTAAACAAATGTTATTGCTCGATCTTTAATCGATCGAGCAATAGATTAAAGTTAACTCAGTTCCTAATTGTGTACATAAAATAACGATTTAAATAAAATTTCATTTATCCAAAACATCGACCAGGATGAGCTCGATTATAGATTGTTTGAACACAGATCAGAGTACTTGATAATGGTTAAAGCCCTCAAAATAACCATATAAAGATCATTTAAATCCCTTTCGGCACTCCGGAAGTAGATTTATCCGGTGCTAAGTAGGGGATAAAAAAGATTTTCATCTTAAGTTAAGAAAAACTTCAAATTTATTCAATATGACAACGGTTACATGTTTAGCATACGACAAGCCCCATTTTCATACAATTCTAGCGACCTGTCCTTGACGAAGGGTTGGTCATATCAAAACGTTTTACGTAATGTTTGGAGGACTGACGACCACTTTAAACCGATTCGATACTGTGCCTATTACGGAAGGAATGATTTTTTTTTGTCTTCGAACTCCATTTCTTGCACGTCCTGGGTCAATGGTTGGTGATATCAAAAAACTTTATTTAAATAAATTGTAGGTATATATAATGTCAATTTTATATCACTATGTGCATTGTAATGGTAGGTATGTAATACAATTTAAGCTTAGGACAATCAAGAAAGGAATATCTTAATAAAAATAGCAAGAACGGAAGAGAAAATTAAAGAAGTGAATTTAAGGTTCAGCTTTTTATTTAATCAATTTATTGCAGTGTAAAATTCCTAAAAGTTTCGAATAAATTCGGTTATACAATTTATGTAGTCCTTTATTTTAATTTGTATCCTCAATTATACGATTATATACAAAATAAATTTGGGGGGAGAGGGTCGAATCATATTATTGTTATAATTATTATTTCTAGGGTATTTCTAGAGCATTAGGGTATATTTATGATTTACTACAGTTTGTTTTGTTATTATTTCTGTTCAGCGAAAAGTAAATGCCTTGTGATATGATAAAATAATTTGAAATAGCAGAAAGAGGTTTTATTTAAATTTTCTCAAGAGTTTTGTATTCTTGACACAATTATTTTGAATTGCGTTAAAAATAAAGTAAATTTTCGTCAGGTCTTTGACAAATATCACTTCAGAACTGTTCACTTATACATTAATATATAAAAATTATACATTAAATTTTGTATACTATATATTTAATTTTTACGGTGTTGCCAGCTCGTTTTCGCAAATTGCATAATTAAAATTTTGGAAATAATATTAAAAGTTACCTTCCCATAAGTACATCAGTAAAGAAAACTTATTTTTATTAAGTTCTTTTCTTAAACTTCCAATGGTTCAACCGAGTTCTAAAATTTTGCAACTTTAATTAATTAAACTCATTTCCCGATGTCATACTTAGGTGACATTTTACACAGCGACGTAAGTCGGGTGACAATACAACATTCCATTGTTAATTTTATATATTTTATACTAGCATTCCCGTCGACCTTTGCACGCACTATATGGTTACATAGGATTAATTGTGTGTCGACCAACATTTTGTCGTTTTCGACAAATATGAGGAAAATCGGATTATAAATACAATTTTTCGAAATATATCGATCCCAGCGCTACCTAACGGGTCCAAAATAATTTATAAACCTTTACGGGCATGCGCACAACAACTCACCAAAGTTTCATCGCAATCGGATGATTGGTGCAGGAAGGGGCATACAAGATAAATAAACAAACATTCATTTTATATATGTAATATTTCTATGTATAATGCAGATTTAATAACTTGAGGATGGGAGTAGAATCGATAAGATGTAGCTATCGATCCGATTGATTTTGACTTAGTAAATAAGAAATAATTTTTTAAGCTTGCGAATTGCTGGTGTGTATTGTTGAATAGCATTAATTATAACAGTTTCACGGTTGACTTCATTCGTGTTTGTTACTAACTTTTCTTATTCTCGAACAGACTGCCCTTTAGCTATCCGCTTTGTAAACGGTTTTTGATTTATTCACATGGTGAATATTTTAACTATATATACAATTTTCTTTTTAGCTGTTTGTCTGATTTTTTTAACAATATATTCTAAAACATAAGAAATATGAAATTTCTCACTTAAGGTAAAAAATATAGAGGTATGCAAAAAGTGAACTATCAATCGAGACCTGCGAAAAATTTTAGTGAGACGAGACTATAAAGGAAAAACGTTGATAATATGAATAAAAATGTCTATTTGTATGGCGGTTGGTATATCTAGTAGATTAGTGGTAATGGGAATCAGAAAATATGTCGAAAAAAATTAAGGAAAATGTAATTTAAAAGTAAATAATGACACTAATAATCTAATCTAAACTTATCTTTTTTATAACAAAATTTCATAATTTATCAAATTTTTAATTCATTTTCACTTTTTTTTAAGATGTAATAACCTTTAAATAAATAAACTAATATAATCATAATCTTTCTAAAAATATTCAGTGATATGAAGTCTTTCAAAAGCACTAAAGTGTTGTTAGATTTGATTGATATAACCAGAGTTAAGTGATCCATAAGTTATTTACACGAATACAAAGAAGCATTTTCCCTAATCCCAATATATTATCATTTTATACTTAGTATTTTTAAGTAGGTTAAGAGAGACTGTCAAAGTATAAGTATACTAAACTAATGTAATTTTATAACTTATATAGAACAAATTTTGTTTGTCCGTCGGGAGACTAGTGTAGCTGCGAGGCTTAACACACCAGGCACCGAGTCGACCGGATGATCGAGTTCGAGACCCTGCCAGACTGAGTTTTTTTTTTTACACTTAAAATATAATTAATTTATGTAATTCTACCGTTCATCTGTGATGTCACTACTTAGCAATAATTTAGAGCATTTTTTGGGGTGGCAAAATGGTAGTACCATTTTGTAGAAATTTTTTTTGCAAACATTGTTATTTTTTAATTATTAAAATCTGTACCTAAGAAAAATATACCCTTAATTAAGCGAAATACTGCCGGTATTTCTGAGGGTGATCTTGTTCTAAGCCTCACCCCCTTGACCTTTTAAGGTGAATATTTAATGGCATCAATGCCCCATATATAGAAGTAATCTGACCAAGTTTGATCAAAATCGGTCCAGTAGTTCTAGAGGTATAAGGTGAGTTACAGGCCAACATCGAACGCACACGTACGTACGAACATTAACATCTGGAAAATTTCCATCCGGTTTCTTGGGTTCCTTAGGTGTCAAAACGTGAAGATCCGGTGAAAACAGCATGTGCCTAAATTGGGCCGATTACAATACTTTCCCTTCTAGAGCTACAGCTCTGCTATAGCGTTATCTAAACGGGAAAGTAAAGGCGGCCATTAAACGCTTTTGAACTAATTTCCAAACTTCAAGAGGAATCGCCATCGTAAAATGAGATTTTGAGGTTATCGACAAATTTTTACTCGCATTAAAATTACATTAGTTAGTGTCGACCGTTGCCACTTATACCACCACATCCGCACGAATTAAATGCGGTTCGCTTTAATTAGAATCATTGAATTAAATGAACCAAAAGAATATTATTTTTAAATAGAATTATAAATATTTTAAATTAAGTTTTGTGTGTGTGTAAGCATGAAGCAAAAACATAAGAATTCACGGGGCAAAATTTCCGAACCCGAACATCAGAAGAAGAAATCATGATGCTAGTCTTTTGGGATGCAAAAACCTTGTTTTTTATCGATTATCTAAAAAATTCAATGAACAATAACTACCGTATACTTCTGTGACGTGTTTATTAATAAAGTTAAGCCAACAGAGTTGTAAAACGCCCTGGTTCTTAGCGCAAAGGCCATAATTCTACTTCAATATCAACTCAAAATTATTAGCGGACATCATTTCTCAAAGCGGATTAATGGCTTACCATTTTTACACTATTAATTAAAATAAATATATCCAATAACAATTTCAGCAAATTAGACGATCATATAAAGATTTAAATTTTAAACTACTGGAAAGTAATGTACGTTAAACAATTTAATATATTAAATTATGTACAGTTTGTAAAAAATTTAAGAGTAAATAATATGCATTATATAAATGCTACAAAACAATTTATTATCAGAAATCTGACAGATTGGAATTTTTTTTTTGTCTTCAGTCATTTGACTGGTTTGATGCAGCTCTCCAAGATTCCCTATCTAGTGCTAGTCGTTTCATTTCAGTATACCCTCTACATCCTACATCCCCAACAATTTGTTTTACATATTCCAAACGTGGCCTGCCTATACAATTTTTCCCTTCTACCTGTCCTTCCAATATTAAAGCGACTATTCCAGGATGCCTTAGTATGTGGCCTATAAGTCTGTCTCTTCTTTTAACTATATTTTTCCAAATGCTTCTTTCTTCATCTACTTGCCGCAATACCTATTCATTTGTCACTTTATCCACCCATTTGATTTTTAACATTCTCCTATAGCACCACATTTCAAAAGCTTCTAATCTTTTCTTCTCAGATACTCCGATTGTCCAAGTTTCACTTCCATATAAAGCGCCACTCCAAACATACACTTTCAAAAATCTTTTCCTGATGTTTAAATTAATTTTTGATGTAAACAAATTATATTTCTTACTGAAGGCTCGTTTAGCTTGTGCTATTCGGCATTTTATATCACTCCTGCTTCGTCCATCTTTAGTAATTCTATTTCCCAAATAACAAAATTCTTCTACCTCCATAATCTTTTTTCCTCCTATTTTCACATTCAGTGATCCATCTTTGTTATTTCTAATACATTTCATTACTTTCATTTTGTTCTTGTTTATTTTCATGCGATAGTTCTTGTGTAGGACTTCATCTATGCCGTTCATTGTTTCTTCTAAATCCTTTTTACTCTCGGCTAGAATTACTATCATCAGCAAATCTTAGCATCTTTAACTTTTCACCTTGTACTGTTACTCTGAATCTAAGTTGTTCTTTAACATCATTAACTGCTAGTTCCACATAAAGATTAAAAAGTAACGGAGATAGGGAACATCTTTGTCGGACTCCCTTCCTTACTACGGCTTCTTTCTCATGTTCTTCAACTATTACTGTTGCTGTTTGGTTTCTGCACATGTTAGCAATTGTTCTTCTATCTCTGTATTTGAACCCTAATTTTTTTTAAATGCTGAACATTTTATTCCAGTCTATGTTATCGAATGCCTTTTCTAGGTTTATAAATGCCAAGTATGTCAGTTTGTGTTTCTTTAATCTTCCTTCTACTATTAATTTGAGGCCTAAAATTGCTTCCCTTGTCCCTATACTTTTCCTGAAACCAAATTGGTCTTCTCCTAACAACTCTGGCTGGTACCTGTTATACCACTGGAAAAACTGGTGCAGAAAGTATAAAGCAATGTACTCTTTTTTGTTATAAAACTATTTTAGGCAAATTACTTAAAATCATCAGTGGATATATATATATAGGTATATATACAACCCACCGGGTTGGTATAGTGGTTAACGTGTCTTCTCAAATCAGCTGATTTGGAAGTCGAGAGTTACAGCGTTCAACTCCTAGTAAAGCCAGTTATTTTTACACGGATTTGAATACTAGATCGTGGATACCGGTGTTCTTTGGTGGTTGTGTTTCAATTAACCACACATCTCAGGAATGGTCGAACGGAGAATGTACAAGACTACACTTCATTTACACTCATACATATCATCCTCATTCATCCTCTGAAGAATTATCTAAACGGTAGTTACCGGAGGCTAAACAGGAAAAAGAAAGAAAAGGTATATATATATATATATATAGTATTATATAAAGAAGAAGGTGTTTTTTGTTTGTTCAGGATAAAAAACTACTCAATCATGCAACCAAATTTTTACCCTTGTTTCTTGGCATAACTGCAAAGGATTTTAAATATATTTCATCTTGAAAAAGAAATTATATTGATTTGCTGGATGAAGTACAAACTTTAATGTGTGTATCACTGTGTGAGCTGGGTTTGAATTGAATGATTTGAATCAATCGAATGAATAATATTACAAAAATGATAGAATTAAATATACATTAAATAAATTTAAAAAAATTCTGTTTAACAATGATGGGCTTCGTGTGAGGCTAGAGTGGTGAGGTATGTAAGCACGTAGTGGAAGGCTAGACCAATCATCACCATCATCTGGTAACAAATGGGGTACCCCTGGGGTGCTGTTTTAGGAGGTGCAATGGAGTGCACTTATATCTCTGCAAAAATTGTCCCATTTTCATAATCCAAAACGGGGTATTTGTTTTTAGGTTGAAGGCTACCTTTTGTCTATATATAAATTTTATGTTCGCATCATGTGAGAACCAACCGACCGATTACTTTCAGATTTACACGATTAATTCCTTTTATTCCAGAGAAGGTTTTAAGCCATTGACTGAGGGCTTAGCACCGTGGAAGGTTAAGATATTAAAAATATTCATTATTTCTTGAAGGTTCTAGCTCCCTTGAAAGTTAAGATATAAAAATATTCATTATTTTTTTGCCCCCAAGAAGGGTGAAGTTGTAAATTAAAGATATATTAAGGAAAAAAGTAGACTAATCCTTTTACTTCATTTCTGTCACTGTGGCAAAGGAATAAGTTATGAATCTTTTGTCGTCAAAGTTGTGTACTTTAGTTACCATAGTTACTATTATTCTATCTTTTGTAATTTAGCTTCTTTTTCAGGTTTCTATAAAGCCTGAATACTATAATTATTTTTTATCAGTATTATTCTCATAGTCATGTGGTTAACGTACAGTGCAGGGGTTCAGGGGTGGAGACCTCTGGGTAGACGGGAATGGCGACCGAAGCAAGCTCTGCGGCTGTCCAGGACGCCGGTCCCCGTGGCAAATTTTATTTTGGTTTAAATAGTCAGAATTTAACTTTATTAATACCGTTTATTCGTCTTGCATAAACATTTAAAACAATCACATGACCAAACGTCCTATTTAAAATTTTTGAGATGTCCTTTGTCGCCCGTTCCAATGCTCTAAACTGGACTACTGATTCCGACATTGCTCGTTATGGGGCGTACGTATTCCCCCTCATCACAAAAAAAAAAATAATAAAGAATCGGGGTATTTCAAATAACAAAAAAAAAAAGAAAAAAGGGGGAGCATACAACACTGTAGTTGTAGCTATCTGAAAGAAACACATTGTTGGCCACCATTTTGGATTGGGCGATCAGAATTTAGCTTTAATTGTATAGTTTTTCTCGTCTCTTTGGGTTATTTGAAATGTCCTTGACATTTTTAAGTTGTACGGCCGATCAGAAATCAAGAAGAGTAAAATATATGTTCAATGAAGTAGCCCCTCAGTACAAGGAAGAATGCCGCAAATCGAATCCGGTTATCTCAATTATAAGAAAAAGTTAGAAGGAGGTTTAAGTTACTTTTTAGCCACCTGGTATATATGTACAGGGTTATCATAAAAGAATGGTGCGGTTTTGAACATGTTTTAAATTAAAACAGAATTACTTACAGTTTATGTTTTTTATTTTTCAAACTTGTCTCAAACAGTTTTTTACATAATTAATTAATTTCAATATGTGCGCCTTTAGTCGCTCGACAAATGTCCAAACGATACTCAACTTCTCTCCAAACATTAGTTAACATTTCTTCGTTAATGGTTGTAATTGCTTCATTGATCCTGTTTTTTAAGTAGTTTAGGTCGCGAATTTTTTGTATATAAACAACGCTTTTGATGTACCCCACAAGAAAAAATCGCTAGGTGTCAGGTCTGGACTCCTTGGAGGCCAAAGTATGGGTCCTTGCCGGCCTATCAATCATTCTCCAAATTTTTCGTTCAAAACGTTCGTGACAAATGCATTGAAGTGGGGGGGGAGCACCATCATATTGGAAATGAAGTCAATGAATGTTTTCGAGTTCATCCAGCTGAGGAAAGCAATAATTGGTTAACATGCCGAGATACACAACTCCATTAATTGTTTTTTCAGCAAAGAAGAAAGGCCCTATTACACGATTCGTCAATTGAGTCTGTTAACACATCCATTCACGTGGAATGTAGCTTCGTTTGTAAAAATTATATCATCTAAAAATGATTAGTTTTCACTAATCTGTCCAACATTTCAACAGCGAAATTGTAACGTTTTACACCATCATCGGGTTTCAATTCCTGCAGTATCTGGATTTTATAAGCGTTTAATTTCAGTTTTTATGTAAAACTTTGTGAACTGTTGATTTTGGAATACCTAATTCGACGCTTCGACAGGGGATGGACTTCCCAGGACTTCTAATTGCTGATTGTCTAATTAGTTCAACCGTTTCGTCTGGTACACTTGGTCTGCCGGTTGATTTCTGTTTCTTAACCGATCCAGTTTCTTCGAATCGTTTGAACCAACGTGTTATGTTATTTTTTTGTGGCGGATCTCTTCCGAATTCACGTCGAACTAAAATTACGGATTTTAATTCAGCCATCAATAAAACACACTTTGCTTTGTCTTTATCCGAGAAAATAGTAACTCACTAAACTCACCGCAACAACAATACAAGAACTGACGTTGTGGTTACAACTGCTGATAAACAAACTTTTGGGTTGGAGGCTTTCAGGGATACCAATACAACATCTAGAAATTTCCCTACAATCTTCCTATGAATTACTGAAACCGCACCATTCTTTTATGATAACTCTGTATACTGTTTTATATATTGATGTGGCCTTCTAGGGACCGCATCAATATCGTTTCTTTTTTGCTTTATTTTTTCTTTCCAACATTTCCTTCATTTTTTCCGAGCGTACCCGTTTTTATTTTTGTTCCGTTTTCCTTCCAGCGTTCTTTCTTCCTCGATCCACAAGAACCTTTGCGTTGCAAATTATTTTTT
This sequence comes from Lycorma delicatula, assembly GCF_047948215.1. NCBI lineage: Eukaryota > Metazoa > Arthropoda > Insecta > Hemiptera > Fulgoridae > Lycorma > Lycorma delicatula. The sequence goes on along the minus strand of NC_134456.1, from coordinate 81,951,874 downwards.
TAACGTCATTCTATTTAAAGAGACCTTCCTGTTGTTGATGGTTTATCGTTAGGTTTTGAAATTCCTCTTTTATCTGCTTTATGTATTCCGTTTGGTTTTTATTTTCCGAAGTTTTTCAAAAGTTTGTTTATTCAGTTTTTGAATTCGTTCGGTTCATTGACGCAGGAATTTAATCTTCTTTTTTTATTTGCTATTTTCTTGGGTTTTATAAATTTCTTTATTTGATTTTAGTCGTGCTCTTTTCCTTTCAATTTTGACGCGATTTTCTAGGCCAGTCGTATCTTCTTTTTCAATTCCGTGTAAGTTCACTGGTCTGACTTATAATATTGGTTATCATATCTTTGTTTTTATTTTATTTACTGTTTTACATATTTTTTATATAAACTCTTTTACGTAACGCTACTTTTCTGTAATGCTCTTTTCTGTGTCGATTATTGTTAACATAAAAATGGGTATCTAAGTTTAAAAGCTAATTAAAAATTTAGCGAGTGGTTTTGGAGCGAAATATCATTTTAAAATCTATTACAATAATGTTTTAACATAACTGTTTATTTTTATCATTAATTTTAACAGATACCGTTGTTTTTTCTACCGCAAAAAAAATATATATAACGAAAAGAATCGTAAAATATAAAAACGTAGGCTTAATTAAAAGTAAAAAAGAAACTAAGTCGGTAAAATGTTTTTAAAATCGGTCTTAAAATAATTAAATAGCACGAATTATACAGCAAGTTATTGTGTACGCAAGAAAATTTTCTTGTTTTTATTATTAAAAATGTAAAGAGTGTTTTTATCTAACAAACGAATAAAATATATTTATGATTATTAAAGTATTAACAATAGATATCAGATTAATATTCCGACTAAGTTGAAAACATAAATCCAGTAAAAATTAAAAAGAGTTTAAATATTTTATAAAAGGCATAATAAAAGTGATGCGCAGTGATTCATCTAGTACCACAGTACTTACAAAAAAATCGACTACACAAACGAGGCCATTAATAAACATAACACCAAGAATGTAATTATTCTATTAATCATTTTAGTACAATTACATTATGTATAATTTATATGGATTTTTTTTTAGAAAGGAAAATATCTTTGATAAATCTATTTTATTTATTTTTCCTTTTATATATACGATCATAATCTATACGAATTTTGGAATTTTTAATAAAAAAAGAATAAACCGATTTTTTATATTTTTATCTAAATGATTTTAATAAAAAAATAAATCGGTTGATGTAACTCAAAATAAGAAATAAACTAATGCAGCCGCGAGGCATAACGCACTAGGTACCAAGTAAACCGGGTGATCGAGTTTCATAGACCCAGCCAGAGACCGAGTTCCTTTTTACGTTTTAAATATTATTCATTTATTTAATTCTACCGTTCACCTGTGACATCACAACATAATATTACTTAACACAACTTTTTTTTTGTCTTCAGTCATTTGACTGGTTTGATGCAGCTCTCCAAGATTCCCTATCTGGTGCTAGTCGTTTCATTTCAGTATACCCCCTACATCCTACATCCCTAACAATTTGTTTTACATATTCCAGATGTTGCCTGCCTGCACAATTATTTCCTTCTACCTGTCCCTCCAATATTAAAGCGACTATTCCAGGATGCCTTAATATGTGGCCTATAAGTCTGTCTCTTCTTTTAGCTATATTTTTCCAAATGCTTCTTTCTTTATCTATCTACCGCAACATTTCTTCATTTGTCACTTTATCCACGTTTGATTTTTAATATTCTCCTATAGCACCACATTTAAAAAGCTTCTAATCTTTTCTTCTCAGGTACTCCGATCGTCCAAGTTTCACTTCCATATAAAGCGACACTCCAGACGTATACTTTCAAAAATCTTTTCCTGAAGTTTAAATTAATTTACGATGTAAACAAATTATATTTCTGACTGAATGCTAGTTTCGCCTGTGCTATTCGGCATTTTATGTCGCACCTGCTTCGTCCATCTTCAGTAATTAACACAACATAACAGTAGAACCCTTTTGGGGGTGAGGTTGCGATATTGTAAAAATGTTTTTTGCAAATATTTTATTTTTTAATTGTTATCAAATGCGCCTAAGAAAAATATGCCCTTAATTAGGCGAAATCTTGAGATATTGAGAATGACCTTGCTCTACAGCCTCACCCCCTTGACTTTTTAAGTTGAAAATTTAATGACAGTAATGCCCTGTATATATAGGAGTAATCTGACCAAGTATGGTCAAAATCGGTCCAGCAGTTCTACAGATATAAGGAGGGAAAAACCGGACACACACGCGCGCGCGCGAACATTAAAATCCGGAAAATTTTCATCCAGTTTTTAGGTATTTGTCTTTCTTAGGTGTCAAAATATCAAGATCCGGTAAAAACCGGATAAACACAAATTGGACCGATTACAATACTTTCCCTTCTAAAGCTATAGCTCTGCTATAGCGCTAGACGGAAAAATAGTAAATTAAACGTATTTCAATTTTTCAAAGTTCTGAATTTATTGTTACTAACAGCTGCGTTTACTCGTAGTTTTTACAAATTCATTACATTTTTCGGTATTTACGTATTAACGCCACCGCAGCTTCAGCTTTATTTAAAAACGAAGTAGTCAATCGGATTTCGGTGGAAAATGGGCCGATTTAATAAATGGTTATTTTTATTTATTTTATAAATATAATTTAACCAAACTTAACCTACGCTTGCTTCGCTCGCTAACCTTGACTAATTAACAACGTAATTTTTTGAGTATTTATTTTATAAATTCAGTAATTATTGTTATTCAAATAATAAATAATTGCAATAATTACTGAATTTATTAAATAAATACTCAAAAAATTACGTTGTTAATTAGTCAAGGTTAGCGAGCGTAGGTTAAGTTTGGTTAAATTATATTTATAAAATAAATAAATATAAATAACCATTTCTTAAAATTAATAAAGAGGCTCAATAAAATAAATACTCAATTTTAAATAAAGCTGTAGCTGCGGTGGCCTTAATACGTAAGTACCCATTTTTCTTGTTAAGTTTTGTTTTAATCAGTTGTTTAACAGGTGATTTTTGAAGTCAAAGGTTTTGAGGTTCCAATTGTAACAAAAGTTAGTAGTTGCTTTTGTACGGATTTGAATACTAAACAGTGGATACCGGTGTGCTTTGTTGATTGGGGTTCGATTAACCCAACCCCTCAGGAATGGTAGGCCTAAACATCTTACATGTTTTATATATCATTGTCATCTCATTGGGCCTTAGGGGAGGATTGTTCATATGTTGAACAGATTGCAACGTACACATTAGGAAAATGAAAAAAGCGTTTTATTCTGTTTTGTTTTTAATAATAAAACTTGACTATATTTTGTTTTTCATACACTTTATTACATAATTTTTTCAGAATTAAATTTTCTACAAGTTTTTATAATAAAATTTTCCAATTTATTGGCCATTTAACAAAGTTTATTGTACTTAGAACCTAAAATAAGTGTTTTTTGTCACAAAATTTTCTGTTTTCTGTTTTCTGTCGGATATCATTAAAACTACGGAAGATACAGTTCTGTGACCTGATTTATTCGATTTCTCGAATCAAAAAACATAACAAACATCTTAAATAAGAAGTTAAAAATTTCAGTATTACTTCATTTCACAGGGGGAACTGAAATCCGGGGGAAATGTTTCACTAGCCTAAGTCAATAAGATAAAAGTTCATTTGTATGAACTTTTTCTAAGATCTAGAATAAATTACCAAATCCTATTCCTTTCTTCCTGAAACATCTGTAAATAAACAAAAGTAATAATCCACATTTACACAATTAGTAATCAACAAAAAAATAAAAATAAATAAAAATCATATTTATTATTAAAAAAAATAATAAAAATTATAAAGGTAATTTCCATAGTAACCATATTATATTTTAAACATTTATTTAAATTTATTATGAAAGATAGAAGATGATTTAATTGACATGAATTTAATTAACACTGACAGTTATGAAATTTCTGAAAATTTATTTTATATAAATACATATATATATATATATATATTATTTAAAAGGTAATTTTTTATTGTATTAAATCTGTTTTTAAATTACTTAATTTTTGTTGAGATTAGTTTAAACTATTTAATACCTTTAACAAAATGTTTTTCTTTTTTCAGGGTTAATAATTTTCTTTCCAGTACATAAGAAATGAATATAATATCAACATAACTAATAATTATTCAGTATAAAATAATTAATCAAAGTGATGGTAAAGATTCAATTTAGTATTTCTGAAAGCAATTATAGAGGTAATAAATAAATTAATAAAATCCTAGGATTTAGGAAAATTTCTATTAGGATTACTAAAAAATTTCTTTTATTCAGGGTATTAACAATTTTCTTTCAGGTACATAATGTAACGAAAATAAAAACAAATTAACCAATTCAGTATAAAATTATGATCTGAAGTGATGGTAAGAGATTTATTATAATATTTGTGTAAACAGTATAGGACTTGTTTTAACTTTTTATACAAAATATATTCTTTTCATGGCATTAACAATTTTCTCTCATACATTAGAAATACTCTTGTACATTAGAAATGAATGTAATATAAAAAAATAACTAATTATACAGTATAAAATTATCATTCAATGCAATAGTAAGAGATTAAATACAGTCTTTGTGTAATCAATATAGTAGTTGACTTAATTTTTTTAACAAAATGTATTCTTTTCAGGGTATTAACAATTTTCTTTCAGGTACATATGAAATGAATGTAATATCAATATAATAAATAATTATGCAGTGTAAAATTAATAATCAAAGTGATGGTGAGAGATTCAATTATGTCTTTTTAAAACCAACGTAGTATTTGTTTTAAATATTAACAAAATGTATTCTTTGCAGAGTATTAACAATTTTCATTCAGGTACATATGAAATGAATATAATATAAAACAATGATTTACTTAAAAACAAATTATTATTCAAATTGATGGTAAGAAATTCAAAATGGTATTAGTGGTAGCAATGTAATATTTGTATTATGTTTTTTAACAAAATGTATTCTTTTCAGGGTATTAAAAATTTTCTTTCAGGTACATTTGAAATGAATATAATATAAAATAACTAATTACACAGAATAAAATTAATATTCAAAGCGATGGTGAGAAATTCAATTTAGTCTTATTGTAAGAAATATATTACTTGTTTTAGGTTTATAATAAAATGTATTCTTTTCAGGGTATTAACAATTTTCTTTCAGGTACATATGAAATGAATAAAATATAAAATAATAACTAATTTTTAATAAAAAGCTATTATTAAAATAGATGGTAAGAGATTCAAAATGGTATTTGTGTTAGCAATTTAGTATTAGTGTTATATTTTTAACAAAATGTATTGTTTTCAGGGTATTAACAATTTTCTTTCAGGTACATATGAAATGAATATAATATCAAAATAATAAATAATTATTCAGTGTAAAATTAATATTCAAAGTGATATATTCAAATTATGTAAATAGATGGTTAAAGATTCAAAATGGTAAGTGTTAGCAATGTAGTATTTGTATTATATTTTGTAACAAAATGTATTCTTTTCAGGGTATTAACAATTTTCTTTCAGGTACATATGAAATGAATGTAATATCAATATAATAAATAATTATGCAGTGTAAAATTAATAATGAAAGTGATGGTGAGAGATTCAATTTTGTCTTTTTATAACCAATATAGTACTTGTTTCAAGTATTAACAAAATGTATTCTTTTCAGGGTATTAACAATTTTCTTTCAGGTACATATGAAATGAATATGAATATAATATAAAATAACTATTTTTAATATAAAATTATTATTCAAATTGATGGCAAGAGATTCAAAATGGTATTTGTGTTAGCAATGTAGTACTTGTATTATGGTTTTTTTAACAAAATATATTCTTTTCAGGGTATTAAAAATTTTGTTTCAGGTACATATGAAATTAATATATCTAATTCAGTATAAAATTAATATTCAAAGTGATGGTACGATCCAATGTAGTAGTTATTGATGTTATGTTTTATAACCAATTTTTTTTTTCAGTGTATTAACAGTTTTCTTTCAGGTACATATGAAATGAATTTAATATAAATAACTGATATTACAGTGTAAAAGTAATACTCAAGTGATGGTAAGAGATACAATACAGTATTTCTGTTAGCAATATAGTACAACATTTTTTTAACAAAATGTATTCTTTTCAGGGTATTAACAATTTTCTTTCAGGTACATATGAAATGAATATAATATCAAAATAATAAATAATTATTCAGTGTAAAATTAATATTCAAAGTGATATATTCAAATTATGTAAATAGATGGTAAGAGATTCAAAATGGTATTAGTGTTAGCAATGTAGATTTGTATTATGTTTTTTAACAAAATGTATTCATTGCAGGGTATTAACAATTTTCTTTCAGGTACATATGAAATGAATATAATATAAAATAACTTATATAAAAAAAAATTATTATTTAAATAGATGGTAAGAGATTCAAAATGGTATTAGTGTTAGCAACGCAATATTTGTATTATGATTTTTTAACAAAATGTATTCTTTTCAGGGTATTAAAAATTTTCTTTCAGGTACATTTGAAATGAATATAATATAAAATAACTAATTATACAACATAAAATTAATATTCAAAGTGATGGTGAGAAATTCAATTTAGTCTTTTTGTAAGAAATATATTACTTGTTTTAAGTTAAAATAAAATGTATTCTTTTTAGGGTATTAACAATTTTCTTTCAGGTACATATGAAATGAATATAATATAAAATAATAACTAATTTTTAATACAAAGCTATTATTAAAATAGATGGTAAGAGATTCAAAATGGTATTTGTGTTAGCAATTTAGTATTTGTATTATGTTTTTTAACAAAATGTATTCTTTTCAGGGTATTAACAATTTTCTTTCAGGTACATATGAAATGAATGTAATATCAATATAATAAATAATTATGCAGTGTAAAATTAATAATCAAAGTGATGGTGAGAGATTCAATTATGTCTTTTTAAAACCAACGTAGTATTTGTTTTAAATATTAACAAAATGTATTCTTTGCAGAGTATTAACAATTTTCATTCAGGTACATATGAAATGAATATAATATAAAACAATGATTTACTTAAAAACAAATTATTATTCAAATTGATGGTAAGAAATTCAAAATGGTATTAGTGGTAGCAATGTAATATTTGTATTATGTTTTTTAACAAAATGTATTCTTTTCAGGGTATTAGAAATTTTCTTTCAGGTACATTTGAAATGAATATAATATAAAATAACTAATTACACAGAATAAAATTAATATTCAAAGCGATGGTGAGAAATTCAATTTAGTCTTATTGTAAGAAATATATTACTTGTTTTAGGTTTATAATAAAATGTATTCTTTTCAGGGTATTAACAATTTTCTTTCAGGTACATATGAAATGAATAAAATATAAAATAATAACTAATTTTTAATAAAAAGCTATTATTAAAATAGATGGTAAGAGATTCAAAATGGTATTTGTGTTAGCAATTTAGTATGTGTTATATTTTTAACAAAATGTATTCTTTTCAGGGTATTAACAATTTTCTTTCAGGTACATATGAAATGAATATAATATCAAAATAATAAATAATTATTCAGTGTAAAATTAATATTCACAGTGATATATTCAAATTATGTAAATAGATGGTTAAAGATTCAAAATGGTAATAGTGTTAGCAATGTAGTATTTGTATTATATTTTGTAACAAAATGTATTCTTTTCAGGGTATTAACAATTTTCTTTCAGGTACATATGAAATGAATGTAATATCAATATAATAAATAATTATTCAGTGTAAAATTAATAATGAAAGTGATGGTGAGAGATTCAATTTTGTCTTTTTATAACCAATATAGTACTTGTTTCAAGTATTAACAAAATGTATTCTTTTCAGGGTATTAACAATTTTCTTTCAGGTACATATGAAATGAATATGAATATAATATAAAATAACTATTTTTAATATAAAATTATTATTCAAATTGATGGTTAGAGATTCAAAATGGTATTTGTGTTAGCAATGTAGTACTTGTATTATGGTTTTTTTAACAAAATATATTCTTTTCAGGGTATTAAAAATTTTGTTTCAGGTACATATGAAATTAATATATCTAATTCAGTATAAAATTAATATTCAAAGTGATGGTACGATCCAATGTAGTAGTTATTGATGTTATGTTTTATAACCAATTTTTTTTTTCAGTGTATTAACAGTTTTCTTTCAGGTACATATGAAATGAATTTAATATAAATAACTGATATTACAGTGTAAAAGTAATACTCAAGTGATGGTAAGAGATACAATACAGTATTTCTGTTAGCAATATAGTACAACATTTTTTTAACAAAATGTATTCTTTTCAGGGTATTAACAATTTTCTTTCAGGTACATATGAAATGAATATAATATCAAAATAATAAATAATTATTCAGTGTAAAATTAATATTCAAAGTGATATATTCAAATTATGTAAATAGATGGTAAGAGATTCAAAATGGTATTAGTGTTAGCAATGTAGATTTGTATTATGTTTTTTAACAAAATGTATTCATTGCAGGGTATTAACAATTTTCTTTCAGGTACATATGAAATGAATATAATATAAAATAACTTATATAAAAAAAAATTATTATTTAAATAGATGGTAAGAGATTCAAAATGGTATTAGTGTTAGCAACGCAATATTTGTATTATGATTTTTTAACAAAATGTATTCTTTTCAGGGTATTAAAAATTTTCTTTCAGGTACATTTGAAATGAATATAATATAAAATAACTAATTATACAACATAAAATTAATATTCAAAGTGATGGTGAGAAATTCAATTTAGTCTTTTTGTAAGAAATATATTACTTGTTTTAGGTTAAAATAAAATGTATTCTTTTTAGGGTATTAACAATTTTCTTTCAGGTACATATGAAATGAATATAATATAAAATAATAACTAATTTTTAATACAAAGCTATTATTAAAATAGATGGTAAGAGATTCAAAATGGTATTTGTGTTAGCAATTTACTATTTGTATTATGTTTTTTAACAAAATGTATTCTTTTCAGGGTATTAACAATTTTCTTCCAGGTACATATGAAATGAATATAATATCAAAATAATAAATAATTATTCAGTGTAAAATTAATATTCAAAGTGATATATTCAAATTATTATGTAAATAGATGGTAAGAGATTGAAAATGGTAATAGTGTAAGCAATGTAGTATTTGTATTATATTTTGTAACAAAATGTATTCTTTTCAGGGTATTAAAAATTTTCTTTCAGGTACATATGAATGAATGTAATATCAATATAATAAATAATTATGCAGTGTAAAATTAATAATCAAAGTGATGGTGAGAGATTCAATTTTGTCTTTTTATAACCATAGTACTTGTTTCAAGTATTAACAAAATGTATTCTTTTCAGATTATTAACAATTTTCTTTCAGGTACATATGAAATGAATATAATATAAAATAACTTATTTAAAAAAATATTATTATTTAAATAGATGGTAAGAGATTCAAAATGGTATTTGTGTTAGCAATTTAGTATTTGTATTATGTTTTTTAACAAAATGTATTCTTTTCAGGGTATTAACAATTTTCTTTCAGGTACATATGAAATGAATGTAATATCAATATAATAAATAATTATGCAGTGTAAAATTAATAATCAAAGTGATGGTGAGAGATTCAATTATGTCTTTTTAAAACCAACGTAGTATTTGTTTTAAATATTAACAAAATGTATTCTTTGCAGAGTATTAACAATTTTCATTCAGGTACATATGAAATGAATATAATATAAAACAATGATTTACTTAAAAACAAATTATTATTCAAATTGATGGTAAGAAATTCAAAATGGTATTAGTGGTAGCAATGTAATATTTGTATTATGTTTTTTAACAAAATGTATTCTTTTCAGGGTATTAGAAATTTTCTTTCAGGTACATTTGAAATGAATATAATATAAAATAACTAATTACACAGAATAAAATTAATATTCAAAGCGATGGTGAGAAATTCAATTTAGTCTTATTGTAAGAAATATATTACTTGTTTTAGGTTTATAATAAAATGTATTCTTTTCAGGGTATTAACAATTTTCTTTCAGGTACATATGAAATGAATAAAATATAAAATAATAACTAATTTTTAATAAAAAGCTATTATTAAAATAGATGGTAAGAGATTCAAAATGGTATTTGTGTTAGCAATTTAGTATGTGTTATATTTTTAACAAAATGTATTCTTTTCAGGGTATTAACAATTTTCTTTCAGGTACATATGAAATGAATATAATATCAAAATAATAAATAATTATTCAGTGTAAAATTAATATTCACAGTGATATATTCAAATTATGTAAATAGATGGTTAAAGATTCAAAATGGTAATAGTGTTAGCAATGTAGTATTTGTATTATATTTTGTAACAAAATGTATTCTTTTCAGGGTATTAACAATTTTCTTTCAGGTACATATGAAATGAATGTAATATCAATATAATAAATAATTATTCAGTGTAAAATTAATAATGAAAGTGATGGTGAGAGATTCAATTTTGTCTTTTTATAACCAATATAGTACTTGTTTCAAGTATTAACAAAATGTATTCTTTTCAGGGTATTAACAATTTTCTTTCAGGTACATATGAAATGAATATGAATATAATATAAAATAACTATTTTTAATATAAAATTATTATTCAAATTGATGGTTAGAGATTCAAAATGGTATTTGTGTTAGCAATGTAGTACTTGTATTATGGTTTTTTTAACAAAATATATTCTTTTCAGGGTATTAAAAATTTTGTTTCAGGTACATATGAAATTAATATATCTAATTCAGTATAAAATTAATATTCAAAGTGATGGTACGATCCAATGTAGTAGTTATTGATGTTATGTTTTATAACCAATTTTTTTTTTCAGTGTATTAACAGTTTTCTTTCAGGTACATATGAAATGAATTTAATATAAATAACTGATATTACAGTGTAAAAGTAATACTCAAGTGATGGTAAGAGATACAATACAGTATTTCTGTTAGCAATATAGTACAACATTTTTTTAACAAAATGTATTCTTTTCAGGGTATTAACAATTTTCTTTCAGGTACATATGAAATGAATATAATATCAAAATAATAAATAATTATTCAGTGTAAAATTAATATTCAAAGTGATATATTCAAATTATGTAAATAGATGGTAAGAGATTCAAAATGGTATTAGTGTTAGCAATGTAGATTTGTATTATGTTTTTTAACAAAATGTATTCATTGCAGGGTATTAACAATTTTCTTTCAGGTACATATGAAATGAATATAATATAAAATAACTTATATAAAAAAAAATTATTATTTAAATAGATGGTAAGAGATTCAAAATGGTATTAGTGTTAGCAACGCAATATTTGTATTATGATTTTTTAACAAAATGTATTCTTTTCAGGGTATTAAAAATTTTCTTTCAGGTACATTTGAAATGAATATAATATAAAATAACTAATTATACAACATAAAATTAATATTCAAAGTGATGGTGAGAAATTCAATTTAGTCTTTTTGTAAGAAATATATTACTTGTTTTAGGTTAAAATAAAATGTATTCTTTTTAGGGTATTAACAATTTTCTTTCAGGTACATATGAAATGAATATAATATAAAATAATAACTAATTTTTAATACAAAGCTATTATTAAAATAGATGGTAAGAGATTCAAAATGGTATTTGTGTTAGCAATTTAGTATTTGTATTATGTTTTTTAACAAAATGTATTCTTTTCAGGGTATTAACAATTTTCTTCCAGGTACATATGAAATGAATATAATATCAAAATAATAAATAATTATTCAGTGTAAAATTAATATTCAAAGTGATATATTCAAATTATTATGTAAATAGATGGTAAGAGATTGAAAATGGTAATAGTGTAAGCAATGTAGTATTTGTATTATATTTTCTAACAAAATGTATTCTTTTCAGGGTATTAAAAATTTTCTTTCAGGTACATATGAAATGAATGTAATATCAATATAATAAATAATTATGCAGTCTAAAATTAATAACCAAAGTGATGGTGAGAGATTCAATTTTGTCTTTTTATAACCATAGTACTTGTTTCAAGTATTAACAAAATGTATTCTTTTCAGATTATTAACAATTTTCTTTCAGGTACATATGAAATGAATATAATATAAAATAACTTATTTAAAAAAATATTATTATTTAAATAGATGGTAAGAGATTCAAAATGGTATTTGTGTTAGCAATTTAGTATTTGTATTATGTTTTTTAACAAAATGTATTCTTTTCAGGGTATTAACAATTTTCTTTCAGGTACATATGAAATGAATGTAATATCAATATAATAAATAATTATGCAGTGTAAAATTAATAATCAAAGTGATGGTGAGAGATTCAATTATGTCTTTTTAAAACCAACGTAGTATTTGTTTTAAATATTAACAAAATGTATTCTTTGCAGAGTATTAACAATTTTCTTTCAGGTACATATGAAATGAATGTAATATCAAAATGATAAATAATTATTAAGTATAAAATTAATATTCAAAGTGATGGTGAGAGATTCAATTTAGTCTTTTTGTAAGGAATATATTACTTGTTTTAGGTTTATAATAAAATGTATTCTTTTCAGGGTATTAACAATTTTCTTTCAGGTACATATGAAATGAATATAATATAAAATAATAACTAATTTTTAATACAAAGCTATTATTAAAATAGATGGTAAGAGATTCAAAATGGTATTTGTGTTAGCAATTTAGTATTAGTGTTATATTTTTAAGAAAATGTATTCTTTTCAGGGTATTAACAATTTTCTTTCAGGTACATATGAAATGAATATAATATCAAAATAATAAATAATTATTCAGTGTAAAATTAATATTCAAAGTGATATATTCAAATTATTATGTAAATAGATGGTAAGAGATTCAAAATGGTAATAGTGTTAGCAATGTAGTATTTGTATTATATTTTGTAACAAAATGTATTCTTTTCAGGGTATTAACAATTTTCTTTCAGGTACATATGAAATGAATGTAATATCAATATAATAAATAATTATTCAGTGTAAAATTAATAATGAAAGTGATGTTGAGAGATTCAATTTTGTCTTTTTATAACCAATATAGTACTTGTTTCAAGTATTAACAAAATGTATTCTTTTCAGGGTATTAACAATTTTCTTTCAGGTACATATGAAATGAATATAATATAAAATGACTTATTTAAAAAAAAATTATTATTTTAATAGATGGTAAGAGATTCAAAATGGTATTAGTGTTAGCAATGTAGATTTGTATTATGTTTTTTAACAAAATGTATTCTTTGCAGGGTATTAACAATTTTCTTTCAGGTACATATGAAATGAATATAATATAAAATAACTAATTATACAACATAAAATTAATATTCAAAGTGATGGTGAGAAATTCAATTTAGTCTTTTTGTAAGAAATATATTACTTGTTTTAGGTTAAAATAAAATGTATTCTTTTCAGGGTATTAACAATTTTCTTTCAGGTACATATGAAATGAATGTAATCTCAATATAATAAATAAATATGCAGTGTAAAATTAATAATCAAAGTGATGGTGAGAGATTCAATTATGTCTTTTTATAACCAACGTAGTATTTGTTTTAAATATTAACAAAATGTATTCTTTGCAGGGTATTAACAATTTTCTTTCAGGTACATATGAAATGAATGTAATATCAAAATGATAAATAATTATTGGTATAATAAATGGTATAAAATTAATATTCAAAGTGATGGTGAGAGATTCAATTTAGTCTATTTGTAAGCAATATAGTACTTGTTTTAAGTTTCTTAACAAAATCTATTCTTTTCAGGTTACTAACAATTTTCTTTCAGATATATATGAAATGAATATAATATCAAAATAATAAGTAATTATTTAGTATAAAATTATTATTCAAATAGATGGTAAGAGATTCAAAATTGTATTTGTGTTACCAATTTAGTATTTGTATTATGTTTTTTAACAAAATGTATTCTTTTCAGTGTATTAACAATTTTCTTTCAGGTATATTTGATATGAATATAATATAAAATAACTAATTAAAATTAATATAAAATTAATATTCAATTTTATCGTAAGAGATCCAATATAGTCTTTGTGTAAGCAATATATTACTTGTTTAAGGTTTATAATAAAATGTATTCTTTTCAGGGTATTAACAATTTTCTTTCAGGTACATATGAAATGAATATAATATAAATATAATAAATAATTATTCAGTGTAAAATTAACATTGAAAGTGATGGTGAGAGATTCAATTTAGTATTTTTGTAACCAATCTAGTACTTTTTTTAAGTATTAACAAAATATATTCTTTTCAGAGTATTAACAATTTTCTTTCAGGTACATATTAAATGAATATGATATAAAACAATAACTTATTTTTAAAAAAAATTATCATTCAAATTGATAGTAAGAAATTCATAATGGTATTACTGTTAGTAATTTAGTATTTGTATTATGTTTTTTAACAAAATGTATTCTTTTCAGGGTATTAACAATTTTCTTTCAGGTACATATGAAATGATGGTGAATAGTGATGGTGAGAGATTCAATTTAGTTTTTCTATAACCAATATAGTACTTGTTTTAAGTATTAACAAAATATATTCTTTTCAGAGTATTTACAATTTTCTTTCAGGTACATATGAAATGAATATGAATATAATATAAAATAACTAATTTTTAATATAAAATTATTATTCAAATTGATGGCAAGAGATTCAAAATGGTATTTGTGTTAGCAATGTAGTACTTGTATTATGGTTTTTTTAACAAAATATATTCTTTTCAGGGTATTAAAAATTTTGTTTCAGGTACATATGAAATTAATATATCTAATTCAGTATAAAATTAATATTCAAAGTGATGGTACGATCCAATGTAGTAGTTATTGATGTTATGTTTTATAACCAATTTTTTTTTTCAGTGTATTAACAGTTTTCTTTCAGGTACATATGAAATGAATTTAATATAAATAACTGATATTACAGTGTAAAAGTAATACTCAAGTGATGGTAAGAGATACAATACAGTATTTCTGTTAGCAATATAGTACAACATTTTTTTAACAAAATGTATTCTTTTCAGGGTATTAACAATTTTCTTTCAGGTACATATGAAATTAAATGTTCTTTGTGATGGTGAAGAATTCAGTACAGTATTTGTGAATGCAAATAAATTAAATTAATAACTCTATATATGCCTTATATTTTTGTATAAATTATTTTTTTCAAAATAACTTTTTTCATCCTATTTACATTTTTCTTGTAGGTATCCTATAAAATGTATGCATGTATCCTATAATATTTTGTTTTTGTCATTTAATGTTAATTTTCTCATTAATTTTTTTTTCTGGTGTTTATTTTAATTTCATACTTAAATAATTTAGTTAATATATGTACTTATTTTTATGTTATGTTTTTTGTAGCTGCCGCTTTTTTTATTGTCTGCTACTGCACTTCTTTAAGTACTTGGATCATCCAGACCCGGAGATATCTGATGAGTGCTGCCTTCATTACAATGTCCTTCAGTCTTCAATTTCCAATCAAAGAGGAGAAGATTGCTTAGTCCTTATTTACACGTTGAGAGGAATTTTCTTCTATTCCCAGGGTGGCCGCAAGATGAGAAGATACTCCAGTGGCATCAAATTTGATTGGGATTCCAAAAAAATAATGTAAATATGTTTTCTTGTATTTTATATTTCACATATAATGTACATGTATGTGTGTGTGTGTGTGTGTGTGTGTGTGTGTGTGTGTGTGTGTGTGTGTGTGTGTGTGTGTGTGTGTGTGTGTGTGTGTGTGTGTGTGTGTGTGTGTGTGTGTGTGTGTGCATGTGTGTATGTATGTATGTGTGTGTGTCGTTTTGTGAACTAAAAATGTCCTAATTGCATATTTTCATTCATGTTTGTGTCATACTAGGGAAATAAAAAACACATGTAAGCAGGAAGAAACATTAGAGCACAAATAAAAATATATACATATTTCACTAATTACCTCTGGTTAAAAAATCAGATTTATTATAGACCGACCACGTATACTGTGCAAATGAGAACTGCTTTGAATCTAGTTTTTTACAATATTTTCGCATTTACATTTCTCTATAATTTATATCTTTCAAATTGCTAGAAAAGAATTCAGTGTTAATGCTACCACTTCCCAGAAATAATCCTAACTGTACAAATATTTCATTTTGATGAACATGTAACTTTGTTATCCCATCACTGATTGCCACCAGTAATGTTATTATTAGACATTCTAAACTTATTCTCTGAATATTTATTTTCAGGTTTAAATATCTGTTGCAAAACTCCTATAAAGTACGTATTTTGTTCCTTTTCAGAGACCTATATAGATGCTGTATTTCAGTATAAATTTGAAGTAGCATTTTAATACATCTATTGAGCTAGTAACTGGGTAAGTAGGTTACTACTTAGTAAGTAGGCAGTTGAAAATTTATCTAGGTTTCTCCACAAGCTCTTTTAAGTTTTCTATGTATTCAGGTTACAAATATCAGTTTCTTTTGGAAAAAATAGAAAATAATCAAATATAATCTGCCGACATGATTTACATTATTGAATATGAAAAAAAAAAATTAATTAGAAATTCCATTCTGATAGTTTGAAAGGTCTCTTGTCTCTTAATAACGTGATAGGCTATCCACATCTCTTAATAGTCATACATATTAAAGTTGAATTTTACTGGATTTGAATATACCAAAATTCTATCAATACATCATTATATGGGAAGACAAATTAACTGTATTCTAAATAGTAATTTGTTAAAAAAATATGTTACGTAATAATAACATAAACAAGAATAACATAACTTAATTTATTAGATTTATCATATAGACCTACTGGGTTGGGCTAGTATGAACTTATCACAAATCAGCTGATTTCAAAGTCAAGGGTTCTGAGGTTCAAATCTTAATAAAGACAGTTACTTTTATACCAATTTAAATACTAGTTCATGGATACCAGTGTTCTTTGGTGTTTGGGTTTCAATTAACCACACTCATCTTAGGAATGATCGACCTGAGACTAACAAGACTACACTTCATTTACGAGTACATTCGTACATATCATCTTCATTCGTACTCTGAAGAAAATTAAGTGCCAGATGATTAATTTACTTGACTTAATAGCAGGAAAATACAATTAAATAGTGTTGTGTAGCTTCTAATAGCTAATAATTGATAAAAGCAATAGTCTTTTTATAGCAATGAACTTGTTTTATTTTTATAATTTTTTTTTTAGTTTTAGTTTTTAATTGTCTAAAAATCCAATAATTGTTAAAAAAAGAGTATTGCAAAATAATAAGAAGGAAAATTCGAAATAAAAATAAGAAACGAGGTACACAATAAGTTTGTAAAGGAATTATCAATTTTAAGTTCCCTGACAGACAGGATATTTTATTACGCTAAAATTTTGAAGTAAATTTTCATTTATTTTGCGTGAAAACGCATAATTTCAGAATAAGTATCATTACTATGCATAAATTTAGCATTAAGTAATTATGTTTAGGAAAAAATGATATTTTGTTTCTGATTTTCCAGTTTTATTTTCTTTGAAGAAAAAGTTACTAAAGAAAAGGAAAAAGACGAAGAAGGAAGAACAAGTTACCTTAAAAAAAATTTGACTTAAGTGGAAGATTCTTAAATGAAATACTGTGTTATTTTAATAAAAAAATTTGATATTAATTTTTATTTTATTCGTCATTATTGCTTAGTAGTTGTATTATAATAGTAAATATGTAGTTTTTAAAGTCGGCGCCAAATTAAGGCTCTACTAAAGTTTTATTTTTAAAAATTTTTTTTTCGTTTATACCATGGGGCTGACTGTCTAGCTGATAAGAAGATATTAATCAGAGCAAGTAATTATGATTTTGTTGTACCTCAGGTGGTTTTGCATACATCACAGCTACAAAAAAAAAATTGTGGCAGATTTTGTAAAGCAACATACTAGTGTATCTTTTTCTGTAGTGAAATAATGAGTTATAAACAACACTGCTTTAACTCAGAAAGGGAAAGTTAAAAATTAGCTTAATTGATAATATTTTCCGTTATTTTTGTAAAAATTCGTTTTTTAAATTTTAAAATGTAATCAATATTTTTTTAAAGTTAAAAAAATACTTATAATCTAGAAGTTGGCAGAAGAGCGTGAATGTGAAATATGGAAATGGATTATCTTAGTTATGAAAAATGCCGAGCATGGGATTCGAACCCGGAACTTCCAAAGTAGTAAATTAGATTCTCATAAACATCAATCTCCTTAAAAATAAGTACTCCCTCTGAACATCGTTACATCTTTCACATTACATTTACATTTTTACTTACATTTTTTAACTTTTTCAAAGTCAGTAGTTCTGCGAGCCCGTGTTCGGCGCAGTCGTGATAAAAAATACCTAAGTAAACCATTTAAAAATTACCTAAATATTAATGTAACCTAATGATGGACCAAGAAAGTAATTTTTCGTTTAAATTTATAATTATAAGTTATTGAGAAAACATAGTTATATAAAGTTACGTATATAAAACCAAAACTCAAGTAATATAGTCAGAATTATCATTTAAAAAGATACCTTTTTTTTGGGAATAATAATGACACAATAGATATATTAAGTACGCACCTGAGCCCGAAATATATTGAGCTTGCGGTCACAAAATGATGTCATTGTCTACTGAGGTTAAAGAAAAATATAAACGTCATTCAAATAATCTTTAGCTCACCACATCCTTCTTTTTATTATATTATATAAATATATATATTTTTGTTTATCAAGTTGTATATAAAGCAGTGGTAGTCAACCTTTTTATACCTACCGCCCACTTTTGTATCTCTATTAGTAGTAACATTTTCTAACCGCCCACCGGTTCCACAGTAATGGTGATTTATAAAGTACGGAAGTAACTTTATAAAGCATATAATTTATTTATTTAGCGTATGGCACCAAAACACACCACAAATTACAGTAAAAAATTACAGATTTAAAAAATTAATATAAGCTACTGATTCTGGAGTCGCCATCAGGAAAGGACAAACTTCTGTGATGTGTTTAACAGTTTGATTTTCGCCACATTCATAAAGGGGCTTAAACCACACTGGTGCACAATATTCAGCAGCCGAGAAGACGTTCAGAGCCGATGTGCGCAAAGTGGATGCCGTTGTTCCGCAGAGCTTATGTATAATGTTGTTTTTCGCTTTCAATTTCTCTGCAGTTTTCATTAGGTGCTCCTTAAATGAAAGCGTTCTATCAAGTGTCACGCCTTGGTATTTGGTGTGTTATTGTGAAAGAGCCATGTATTCTCGAATAGAATTTTAAGCTTCTTATTGCGAACTTGTAACTCAAATGGAAGCATGACAGCTCTGTCTTACTAGCATTTGGTTGCAGGCGCCATCTCCGGAAGTACCTTCCCAGTTTTTCCAGGTCAGCCATCAGGACCTCCTCTGACTCTTCAAATGATCTACATTTTGTTGTTAGCACTCAGTCATCGGCGTAGCCGTGCTTTTTAGATCTTGTCTCTGGCATGTCTGCAACATAGAGGCTGAAAAGGAGAAGCGCAAGTACCGACGTTTGTGGCAGGCCGTTCTTGAGTTTCCTTGGTGAGCTTATATCGGATGCCATGATAACTTGGAACATTCTGTCGTTCAACATGTAGTTAAGGTGGTGAGCTGTTAGTTTGCATGGGATTACACGGACGACCTTCTCTCCAGACAGTGTCGTAAGCGGCCGATAAATCAACGAATGCAGCAGAGTATTTAAAGTAACAATATTCTATTCTATTCATCAGCCATTATAACGTTTTTAGTGAATTATATTTTGGTATTTATAATAAATCGTCATTAAATCAATTTTGTCTTTGAATCGCTATTTTGTATTTATAAGAAATTGTTACGTTTGTTAGTCTCTCAGTATCCTCGTCGAGCGGCGAATATGCAAAAATATTGTAAAGTTTCTAACAATATTAGTAGTGCAAAACAATTATAAAATAAGAAAGGCTTATTTGACCTGGCAATTAAATTAACCATGAAGATATCACAAAATAATCCCTATAAAATTAAATATAATTTGATAAATAATTCAAAAATCTATATGAAAACCTAATAGAAAATAAAATTTAATAATTGCAAAATTATTTAAAGAAATAATGAGATGCATGTAAGTAATGAAAAATAGAAGCCTGAATTACATTATTAAAACGTTCAAAAAACGATTGAAAAACTTTCAAAAAATCATTTATTTCCACCTTAAAGAACATCGCTAACAGACGCCACATAATTTTCTATATTCTTTTCTTTTATAACAATAAATATTGTTACCTCTCTAAATATTTTTGTTTACTTTGATTCTTAACCTACTCCAATAGTCGGAAAAATGTAACAGTTATTGAAAAAACATTATTAAATTTTTCACAATTTTACATAAACTGAATTATCGCCTGATCGATTTTTTTTACAAAAGTGACATTCAAGTAAAAATAATAGGAAAATAAACTCACTAATGTAGAGAGGTGTGTGCTCCATATACTCGTACATATTATATAACAGCTTGACACTCAATAAATTTCAAGACCAAATCAGTCAAAGAATTTTAATAAAAACTCATAAATGGTTAAAAAAATGTTTCAGGCCAAATCAATTAGATAAATACAATCTAGAATGTATACTTTTCAAGCTGTATTTTTTCCGGTGAGTAAGTTTAATAGTTCATTTCATAATTACGGTGAAAAAAATTGAGAATGTTATTTTACTTCACGATTACGTTATCTGTTAACATACATAGTTTCATTTCACTGCGAAAACGTTTCTTCAAAATCATGTAGAAAATTAAATCAATTTAATTCTTTTTGATTACTTTTTAATCTAAAAAATATGAATTACAAATATTTAAAGTACATTAAAATTAAAATTAGAAATAAAAATTGTTTCCTGGGGGTATTTGAATCCAATTGTATTCTATTTCGTAAGGAGCTTTTTTATTGTTAAAAAAATGTATGTGTTCATTCTCATTACCTGCATATGAAAATGTGTACTACGACGGTGATAAAGGGATATTAGAATGATGTTTTTTTAAATAACTGCAATTTTAAAAGTTGAAAGAAAACATATATTATAAAGTCAACTACTTTTGTTTGTTTATACCTTCTGGAAGACAAATGGACTAGCTAATAATTTTCTTGAAAGAGTTAATCGTTTGATCGTTTGCACTAGCGTGAAATTTAATCACAGTTTTATTTAATTTTTAAGTGTTTACCTATTTCGCTTTGTTTCCCACACGCACACTAATGAGTTAAAAACCAACGACACCGTCTTCTTTCGACCCATCAGTGTATACCACCGCATCTGGGTTCGTCTTGGCGAGAATATACTGAAACATTTGCCGGAAAACAACAGGTGGTGTTGATCGTTTATCGTATGTTGTAAGGTCAAATGTAAAATTTACATGGATATGAGCACGTATATACTACTGCTGCTAATTACATATTACATTATAATTTATAACTGTAATTATTATTGATCCTGTGTTATAATTATTATGAGTCGTATTAAAAAAATTAAAATTGTCTGTAGAACAAAATATATAGGATAAAATATTTTTATATTACTGAAGACTTGTTGAAGTTTGTACTCTTTTATAAAATCAGTAGGCGTCCGTAGGAAGTTGTTCGCTGTTTTAACCTGTTACCTCCTATTGTATCTTACCAAAAATATAATCAGGCTATGCTCAAAATTTAATTCTCCAGCAGAAAATTATTCTCAAACAACACGGACACAACTCCATTCTAAGCGAAGTTATTAACACTCACATACGCGTGAGAGGCGTACACAACCGTCGCTGTGACCTTAAAATTTAAATTAACCACATTTGACTACTTTTTTTGCGATAGCAAGATTGCATAAAACACATAGTTGGAAAACATCTTTATTTGATCCGATCGCTCGAAGAACTCAGTATTTTATAGTAATAATAAATTGTCAATGTATTCATTGCAAAATATAAAAACTCAATGGTGCATTATAATAAAGTATTTTTATAGACGTTACAATTGACTATAAAGATTTTAAGTTACGTAGATACGATGTAATTCATTTAAACGACGTCTCTGGAAATCGCCTTGAAGTCAATCAAATTGTGCTGTATTATAATATTTATACTGTATTTCTTTGTCAGTTTTTCTTTATTAATTGGTTTCAGGCAAATAAAATAATTAAATTTACGACGTTAAAAAAAATTTCTATTCCTCATTAAATTAAATAATGTTATTAGCAATTATAACTATTTAAAAATAGTAATAAATAAACAAAAACCTTCATTTTACATTTTTACTTACTACTACACAAAGGCGAACTGGTCTCTAGATGAATGGTATGTAATCGTAGAACTACCCAATTTTTGAATTTTTTTTATTAAAGAATGATAAAAATATTATCAAAATAAAAATATGAGCCTACGCAAAAAGTAAAAAAAATTACAAAAATATTAATCTAAATAAAGGAATTCTTTTTTTTTAATCGTGGTAATTCTTTAATACAATAATATTTTTTCTGCTGGCCTCCGTGGTGCGAGTGGTAGGGTCTCGGCCTTTCATCCGGAAGTCCCGGGTTCAAATCCCGGTCAGACATGGCATTTTCACACGCTACAAATCATTCATCTCATCTTCTGAAACATATCTAACGGTGGACCAGGAGGTTAAAAAAAAAAATTTCTACATAAAAATTGCTGCTATTAATAAGCTTGTCTGTACTTTTAATATCTAGAACTTCAAGGTGAAGTAAATTGAAATATCCATACTCCATATTAAAAAAATTTGGTAGACTAAAAAAATATAGTTTTTCTGCAATTAACTAATTTAGTTACAAACTTCGTTGGGGTATTAAAACACTCATTCATCAGGCCACAGATAACCAGCATGTACTCCCTACGCTCACTTGATTACTTCATTACTTGATCCCTAAACAAACTAATTAATTTTTCTGAAAGTTAAAAAAAATGTATGACAACAATTATATTATCAATATGAAGCCGTCCGACACTAAAGTCTCATTTTCTTTTAAACGAAGACAATTTCTTATGCGGCCAGCATTTTGCATGACATTAACATGGTGCAAGGACAAATTTTTAACTGAATAGAAAATTAACCTACCTGAACCGGTTTTTAGGTTGCCCTATTAAGCGGAAAACGTTTTAAAAATATTAATTTGGAGATGAAAGGTGAGATGAATTTGGAGATGAATTAGCTGTGCCTGGAAAGAAGCTTATAACCACCACAAAGTAAATTATTTTTATTAAGTTAATTTATTTACTGAAACTGCGGAGCAGCACGGGTCCTCTAGTTATTGCTATTAGGTTTCCTCTACATGTCATTATTATTATTATTATTATTATTATTTTTGAATCAAATTTAATAAAAGGAGGAGGTTCTCAGTTCGACGAGTATGAATTTTATTTTATTTTAAATGTATTTTCAACCCTTTACCCATTTGGTAGATTTCATGGTTTATTTTTTAGAGGGAGTTCCTTGATGATTTCGTTGTTAAGTTTCTGGATAACAAGAGAAAGATTTATTTTTAACGAAAAATTGCATTGTTTACATAGATGATTTGACAACATTTTTTTATTATCATAATGCTTACTATATTTTTACTTACGATAAATTGGGAGATATCATTTATCTCCCAATTACTGGTTGATTAGAGTAAAAATATGATACTTAAATTCTATTTTCTCACTCCAGGTATCATTAACTTACCAATCGAAAAAGTATTTTTCCTTTGTATTAATATTTTTATTTTTTTATAAAGATGCAGATTACCGGCCTTGCGAGTAGTCGATTTGAAACGTAAGCTTAACTGTATTTTACACAAGAATAATATTAAAAATATTTCAAATAAAATAAATATTTAAATATAATAAATTAATCATAAAAAATACTTCATTAAACAGAATATTTGCTCAGTTCTTTAAATTTTATTTTTTTAAGTTAACTCCCATTCTCCAAAAAATTAGTGATAATTATATGTTCTTGTAGGTATTTTATAGTTATCTTTGATTATAAATATTTTCTGTACTATTTATTTTCAAATAACTCAAAAATTAATAGGAATGACCAATTTTGTTTTTTTATAATTTTTTAGATGATAATAATGTAATTGAGTAAGTAATATTGTGCAAGAATATAGACGACCACTTACATACATTAAAGAAAATTTTATTACTATTTATCCAATTTCTTTCTTAGACATATTCATTCATTTTTTATGATAATATAAAATTATACTGACTACTAAGAAACAATGTGACATTTATTTGGGAAGTTTTTTAATGTTTCCTTCTTTTTTTAAAGAATGTGTAAGTCCAATTAAAGGAATAAATTTACACTGCTATATTATTATTTCTTTTTATAAAATATGTTTAATCTCAAAAAGATATCTTGTGAACTAGTTGTTAAAAGAGGTAAGATGGAGGGAGAAAAGGAAAACACAACAAATTCTTACATGACCTTACTACATTTACCACATTTAAACTTTATATTTAACAGAAGTAGACATTCTCGTTTATAAAATCAACTAAAGTTCAAGTGTTTGGAAACGTTTTTGTTAATAATAACAATTTAATAATTTATTTTTACTAGTAAGTTTATTTAAATCTTTATTTCACTTATGTTATTTAGTTTTGTCTGTTTAACAATGAGTAAAATTTGATACCGCGTAGGTATTGTTAAATGAGAAAATGTTTAAATTTTTTCTTCCAAAACAGTGGTACATTTACAAAATTTTAATTTGTTATTTCGTTTTATCTTTTTAAAATTATACAAATAAAAAATTATTCAAAACGTAAAATTATTATTAATTTAAATAATGAAACACACATGCTTAATTATTAAATATATGTATGTATTTACGTATTGCGTGAGTTGTAAAGGTTTGTGTGTAAGTGCAAAGTCGAAAAAGTTTAATAAATAATAGGAAATTTTTTTTTGTTCTTAAGTTTTACCTAATTTTATTCTGTATTTGAATAACAGCATTAATCGTTAAAGGATGAAGTAATTTCTTTATTCTCTTCTTTTTTTAATCATAAATTTTATTCTACAAAATTTGATGTTCTGATATTTACAATTTAAATATCAGGTGGTAAGTATTTCTTCATTTTTTATTTGTCAAGTAAAATTGTTATCGGTCCCATAAAATAATGTACGAACCAATACGATACGAAGAAAGTAAATAAAATCTGTTTGCATTGATCAATTTACTGCCGTACAGTGACATAAATACAAACGATTAGTGTTTAAAATGTATATGTAATTCACGTTTTAACTGTTACTAAAATAAATATAGTTTTTTTTGTTTTTTACCAGAATATATAGTCACATTATGTTGAAACATCTAGGTTACATGGAATTTTAAATATATTACATACTACTTTACTCTCCCTCTCTCTTTCTCAATGATTCCCTTAATTTTTAAATATTGAAGTCTTGAGTTATATTATATATTGGGACAATGTTGCACAGGTTTATATTCTTTTTATTTCCTTGTACAAAGTAAAGGAAATATTGTGATTGCGAAAAATTTCGGTTTTCAGATTTCAACGGAAATATCAATTTTGATCATCCCTGAGTCCATTTTGACTAGTTTTGGCGTGACGTCTGTATGTATGTTCTCGCATAACTCAAAAACGATTAGCTGTAGGATGTTGAAATTTTGGATTTAGGACTGTTTTAACTTCTAGTTGTGCACCTTTCCTTTTAATCGCAATCGACTGGACCAAAATTGTCCAATAAATCCTACAACAATATATCTATCATAAGTGGTACTTATTTTCATTGGTTCAAGAGTTATAGCTAAATAAAATTATTATTAATGAAATATTTGGATCTTACAAGGGGAATGCACATCGGTTCGAATCCGACTTCATCTTTTTTTTTTTTTTATTTAAATATATCGATTTATTAATAATTAACCTCTGATTGTAGAAAATGTTTTACAATATATAATTTAATAATCACAATAAAAAAATAATGAAAAATATCAGAAGTTGTTAATAAAATAAAATTTTATGTACTTTTTATTTTAAAAATATGTGTACAGACATCATGTGATGTCCCATCAGATTTTTTTATTATTTCAGTCTTACGTTACTGAAAATTTTATTGACTCGTACAATAATAAATTTATATTTTTCTTGTCATTTTTTATTTAACATGGGTTGTTTTTCTTGAAAAGATTACGGAAGGTTCACAAAACAGGTAACAAATGGCGGTAACGTGAATAGACAGCAAATTTAAATGCAATCATGAGTTTTATTATACATGTTTTTGAACAATCAGTTTATAATAGACGTACACACATATATAAAAATGAAAATATGTCTGATCTGGGAGCGATCATTCTTTAATAATCTTGCACAAGGAGCTGACAAAACCTACATATTTTTTCATTATAGTAAGATGAAAAATAAATAAATAAACGCAAATAAAATTCTTTACATTTTTTTAATGACCACAATCTTATAAAATTACTTTCAATACCGTACTATAATGAACTCCAATTTCTAAAGTAAATTTAAAACAACTTTTCATGAAAGTCAGTCTTTGTGTTTGGACATCACTTTTAAATGATTTCTCGGTTTTTAAACATATTTAAATATGTTGAAGTAATTCATGTACATAAAGATTATTCTTTTTTAATTTAATTTATTTACTCTTATATCCAAAGCTTTTGAGAAAATAATTGCTGAAAGGAATATGGAGGAATAAGCTGTTGCGGTTTAGTTTCACAAGAGCTTGACTACAAGGTTAAACTCAACAAGTGCAAATCTACAACTGCACTTGTTGATCTGCACATTTTCTATCACTGTATATGCCAATCTACTAGTGTACTCTTTGATTTATCTAAAGTTTTTTACCGAGTTTTCAAAGAAAAGTACAGTATTACTTTCAGTCACATGATTGTAGTGGGTGGTGA
Organism: Lycorma delicatula; assembly: GCF_047948215.1. Lineage (NCBI taxonomy): Eukaryota > Metazoa > Arthropoda > Insecta > Hemiptera > Fulgoridae > Lycorma > Lycorma delicatula. Next base: position 81,924,781 of record NC_134456.1, on the reverse strand, counting down.
AAATGAATTTTCTTAACATTTTAAAGCATGAGGAGTAAGAAAATACCATTTACTTTGACTAGTTCAGCGTGACGTCTGTATGTACGTATGTATCTCGCATAACTCAGAAGGGATTAGCAGTAGGATGTTGACATTTTTGATTTAGGACTGTTGTAACATCTAGTTGTGCACCTCCCCTTTTGATTGCAATCGATTGAACCAAAAATGTCCAAAAAATACCAAAATCCAAATTTGTTTGGATTTTGGTATTTTTTGGACTTTATTTTTTATATTTAATGGACTTTTTCTTAACTGCAAAAATAAGCCCTCATTGAGAATATCAGAAGTTATTAATGAAATAAATAAAATTTTATGTACTTTTCATTTTTTAAAAAATGTGTATATGTAATTTAATAGGCGTAAAGGAATTCATGTGGTGTTCACATCAGATTTTTTTTTTATCTCCCGGTAACTGTCCATTGGTACGTTTTTTATTTATTTCACCCTTTTCATTAAAAACATAACTTCTTTTGTAATTGTTTCTCTTACTAATAAAGTTGAGGATGTTTTGGACTTCTATCCTAATCTTTCACTGAAAGATACAAAATTAAATATTCATCATCCTAAATAATATTTAAAAATTCAGCTATAAACCATATTACAATGATGAATTTATACTTTACAGCAAAAATTAATAAATAATAATTGTCTCGTGTTCACGACTCGATCAAGATGTTGAGAGACTGACAATTAAAAAAATATAATTACAACTTATTAGTTTAAGAATATAATTAAAATAAAACAAATCCATAATAATAAAAATTAGAATAGTTATAATAATTAATGGCAATAACATTAATAATAATAATAAATGTCAACAATAATAATAATAATAATAAACAATGATTGCGTACAAAATAAAGTTTAAATTAAGTTCTGGATTTATTTACAGGTAATTAAATTGTAAAAACTAGAATTCAGTCCCATTGATTGACATTATCATGACCGCTAACATTTACACCTTTAACAACTAGTATTGTAGTATTGTACCAGATAATACAAGTCTAAACTTCATTCAATGCCAGTCTCTGCACATACCTTTGCTGTTTACAAATAAAACTACCCCAACAATTTACGAAGGAGTATCCCTTTCACTAATTGTCTATCAATAACTCATCGAACAACTTCCTGCATTCACCCACTGTTCAGAACGGAATGCTTGTGAGGTCACTTCACACACTTTACAAACTGCAGTACGACACGGCCAATCTCACTTCATACTCCTCGCTTAAACTGATCTTAACTCGCCTTTCCTAGAGGTTATACTCCTATCCTCTTGGCCGGCGAACCAGACCCAAGTTGAAGCGTGAGAATGGTCGTCCTAGTCAATTTCCCGTAAGTTCATACCCGAGTCCAGCAATCCTTTTCATTTATAAATATCTGTTGAGGGTGTGCCTCGGGCAGTATTACAAAGAACGATTGTTAAACGGACCTTTTAGCCTTAGAAAAAGGATTTCTTCTGAATTCTTTCTATTATTATTTTCTACTACTTTCTTCTTAATTGACAGGAATCCGTTACTCAGGTCCGTTATTCTGGTCTTGTTACAACATATTCTTGTACTATACTTGGTTTTCACAGGTATGAATGACAAACTAATAAACATTTTAAAACAATAATTGCTGTCATAGATAAGAATGCAAGTTATAATCATGAAGGATCAATGAGTCTTCTTATTATGACTTCTTTCTTACGTTCTTCAATTATTACTGTTGCTGTTTGGTTCCTGTAAATGTTAGCAATTATTCTTCTATCTCTGTATATGAACCCTAATTTTTTTTAAAATGCTGAACATTTTTTCAAGTCTACATAATCGAATGCCTTTTCTAGGTCTATAAATGCCAAGTATGTTGGTTTGTTTTTCTTTAATCTTCCTTCTACTATTACTCAGAGCGCTAAAATTGCTTCCCTTGTCCTTATACTTCTCCTGAAACCAAATTGGTCTTCTCCTAACACCTCTTCATCTCTCCTCTCAATTCTTCTGTACAGAATTCTAGTTAAGATTTTTGAACCGTGGCTAGTTAAGCTAATTGTTTTGTATTCTTCAGATTTATCTGCGCCAGCTTTCTTTAGTATCATGACTATAACACTCTTTTTGAAGTCTGACGGAACTTACCCTTTCTCGTAAATATTACACATCAGTTTGTATAATCTATCAATTGCTTCCTCACCTGCACTACGCAGTAATGCTGCAGATATTCCGTCTATTCCAGGAGCCTTTTAACCATTTCTAACCATTTTTTTACCATCTTTTAACCATTTAATTTTGTCTTTTTAACCATCTTCTAACCATTTTATTTTGATTTGTCAATGTTAGGCCTGGAAGAGCGGTAGTGGTGTCTTGTTGCTATGACAATAGCCAATGCCGATAGAACAAGTGAATCGTGGATCGTATGCTTCTTGTTTAAAAATATAAATAAATAAAAATAAAATAAAACGGACTCACTTTAATTCAATTCTGCATATTACACCTATAATTAAGCAAAATAGACTGTTTTTTGTTTTTTTTCACCAACATGTATCTTTCACAAATAAAGTAAAAATTGTTGTAGATGATTGAGATCCTTTTTACTGTAACTGGATAATTGGCAAACATGTTAAAAATTTAAAAATATCAAACTAAATTTTTCTCGGTTGGATATTCTACCTAACTCCCAAACAAGTTTATTCAATAACATTAAGAATCAATCAGAATGGAGCGTCCGCTGCAGATCACCATCTGCAGTATATTCTTGCTGAATTTTGATTGGAAGAAGGATGACATAACACGATTAATTGTTCAGCTTCCCCCAACCGTACTACTGGTGGGTGACATTAATGCACACAATTCTCTTTGGCGGTCGGATTGAGTAAATCCCCGTGGAAGAGAACTGGAAAAGTTGCTATTTACTTCCGATTACATTATCTTAAATAATGGTTCGGAGACTTTTTTCAACGCCAGCGACGGATCGATATCCTGTATAGATTTAGCATTTATAAGTGTATCGATATTACTGAGGTATTCTTTCCAAGTTTTTCCAAGATCTGCATGGAAGCGATCATTTCCCGGTGCAAATTGTAACTGACGTTACAAGTAAAATATATCCCATCTCCAAAGATGGATGTTTGATAAGGCAGATTGGACGAGCTTCATAGCTGGTACGATACTCCCGGAAACAATTGGGGTTATCGAAGCCGATGTCGATGCTATAACTATTATACCCCCCCCCCCCCGAAGAATACAAATGTAAGTTAAATGTTTTACGGTTCAGTTTGTACCTATTTGAGTTTTGTTGCAACGAAATGCATAAAACCTTGCTCAAATATTTAAATCCTTGTTCTCTTGACCTTCAGCTCGAACAAAAGATCTCCGTAAACAGAAATTATTTTACATGTTAAATTAGTAAAATAATAATGGCAGCGATCGTGCAGGGAAATATAATGTTCTCAAAATAACGCTATTACGGAATGAAATTTTTACTTTTTGGTAATTATATAACTGCGTGACATCGGATCGTAACTCAGACTGAATTAGGATCTATGTATATAAGTTGGCAGTCATTGTTTTACTCAAAAAAGGAAAAAGGCCTTGAAGGTGGATGGAGGATGTACAGAAGGATCTGCGAGTCCTAGGTGTCAAATAGTTTTGGATAGAAGTAAAAGACTGAGATGTTTGGAGGTGTATCGAACGGGAGACCAAGATTCACATTGGACGTTAGCGCCGGTGAAAGAAGAAGTTTTATCCGTTCTGTTTATTACGTACCTTAATTATTGTTCTCAAAGGTAGAAATTAATATAATCTAAACTGAAATATAATTTTAAATACTGTATTAAAACAAAATATACATGTATTAAGAAGGAAAAGAAAACAAGCACGGAATAATCAAATTTATTGAAAAAATGCTATTTATAAGAAGGCTTGACTATGTTTAAGCATTGAAAAATTGAAAAACTATTATGTTTATATAAAATTATAAATATTTTTAAATAAGTTGTGTATATGCGTGCGCGCGTGTGTGTAAGCCGTGTATAAAAAACATCCCACAATTGTAGGACTTTCTCGGAACGCGGCTTTATCTGAGTGACGGGAAAGTCCTACGACTGAGTTGTCAGCTTATTTTCTTTCCGAAGATAAAAATCCTATGAACATTTTCTCTCGAACTACCAAAACATACGGACAAAGTTGTAAGAAACCGCTCATTTTTTTACAAGCGGTCGAACTTGAGTGACTTGCCAGCACCGTTCGGGACGTCCGACTGAAGTTTCAACTCCAGTGCTTGAAACTCAGATAGTTTTTCTCCTGCAAGAAGACAAACGAATTACGGTTAAGATTACAACTGAAAGACCACAAGTTTCAGTGCATTACAGCAGGCCTCCGTAGCACAAGTGGTAGCGTCTTGGCCTTTCATCGGAAGGTCCCGAATTCGAATCCCGGTCAGGTATGGCATTTTCACATGCTACTTGTCACTCATTTCATCCTCTAAAGCGATACCTAACGGTTGCTACGAAGGTTAAAAAGAAAAAACGGTTTCAGTACAGTTCATAACATTATCCCGACAAGCTGGAGTAACGTAAAACAAGTGTAAAATAAGTTCCAAGAAAGTCGACAAATCACAAAAAGGAGAAAAGACTTCGTATGTGAACGGAACTGAAACAACAGTACAGCAGTCTAACGTGTGACGAGACATGAGTTCATCATTATGAACGGGAAAAGAAAACAGCATAAAGTAAAAGCGTAAAAATTCACGAGGCAAAAATTTCCGAAACCGAACATCAGAAGAAGAAATCATGATGACAACCATTTGGTATGCAAAGAACTTGTTTTTTTGTCGACCATCTAAAAACATCTACGAACAATAACTACCGCATACTCTTATTAATAAAGTTAAGCCAGCAGAGTTGAAAAATGCCCTGGATCTCAGCGCAAAGGCCATAATTCTACTTCGCGGACATCATTCCTCAAAGCGGATTAATGCTTTGTCAGTTTTACACTATTAATTAAAATAAATATATCCAATAACAATTTCAGCAAAAGTGTATGATCGTATGAAGATTTAAAATTTTAAACTTCTAGAAAGAAATATATATTAAAAAATATAATATATTAAATTATGTACAGTTTGTAAAAAATTTAAGAGTAGGGCCTTGTGGTCCTCACATTACTTTTACATACATTTAGATCTTTGCGCCCTTTCTAGTGTTGAAAATGTTTGTGTTGTGAGTTTTTTATCTTGTGACTGTCTCTGTTCATGATTTTCTCATTTAATTTTATCTTATCTGTGGCGTCTACTGGTGTAAGGCCAATTTCTTTCAGATCCTCTCTTATTTCTCTAACCCATCTGTATCCTGTCTATGTGTGTTTTTTGAGTCGAGATTGTACTGTATTAGCAGTTTCCGAAATTTTGAATACTGCATCCTCATGATATGTCGAAAGAATTCTAATTTCCTCTTATGCATGATATCATTGATAGGTTCTAACTCTTTGTACACGACTTTGGCACAATCTACCACTGCCCTTCTTTCTGGTACTTTTTATCCATGCAAGTTCTTCCAATTTTTTTTTCGATCTCTGGAATCTGTCTGTCTTTGATTGTTCGTTCAGGTGGAACAGTGTTTGCTTAATAAGTGGTTTATGATTTTATAACTGTGTTTTAGTCTATTTTTTGCATTTATTGATAGGCACTTTTATTTTAAGTGTACCAGGTTATTTTTCTGAGGGCTGTCACCCACTGTTCTGGTAGTTCTTCTTTGATCCAGATGTTGACAAACTGTTGATGAAGGGCAATTTTTGCTGATCTTCCTGCATATTTTCAGATCTCTCCAAAAGTCTGATCTTCTCCTGCTGCTTTGAAATTCATCTCTCCCAGTGGTTGGTAGACTACTTTTATTGTGGGAGGGTTGATATTTTCTGGTGCTGTTGTTATTGGGTTGTTGGTGTTAATGTTTAAGAATTTTGTTGGTTCTTAACAATTTAGGAGTTTGGTGAAATATTTAACAAGGATTTCCACGTTGTCTTTATTTCTATGAGCCAGTTTCTTCTATTTACTTCAGTGTGTCTTAATGATGTAGTCTCTTTATTCTCCTTTGGGGTCGGATGGTTTCTTTTCTTTGTTTTACTAGATTTTGAACGGATATTTCTAATTTTTGGGATTAGTGAAATAGCAATACAAGATGTTTTTTCCACTGTTTTGATACATTTGCCGTTCCAACATTGATGTTTTTGTACAGGATTTTATTGGCGCTAATTCTTCTGCGATTTGTTTAATGTTGTTGACTTTGAGTTTATCTGTGATTGTTATTTTTTTGGTTATTTTCATTCTTGATTAGTCAGGTAGGATCCAATTTTCTTTTAGTTTTAGGGACTTGGTTTTGTTGTTTTCTTTGGGGAGCAAATTTAATTTGACTACCTAGTGATTGGATCCAATGTCTACTCCTCAGAGGACTTTTACATTGTAGATCTCCTTGTGGTGGTGTTTATCCATGAAGATGGTCTAGTTACCATTCTCTTTTAGTGTGATCAAGGTGTTTCCAGGTTTTGATTTTTTGAGGTTTCTCTTGAAATATGTGGATTTCAAGATTAGGTTGTCAATTCTGCAGAGATCAAAGAATCTCTGTCCATTTTTGTTTTTCTTTTGGGCGGGCCATTTTCCGATGATGTCGCGGTCTTCTTTCTCTGCCTAGTTGAGGATTGAAGTTTCCAATTAATTGTCTAACATGGATTTTGGTTATGTTATTTATAGTTAGATTGAGTAGATTCCAGAATCTTTCTGTTTCTTTATGGTCTTTTGGAGGATTATTTTTATTATTAGTGGCTGCATGGGCGTTCATTATAGTATTATAGTGTAAATTTTATTAAATGCATTTGGGGTGAGTGTTGAGATTCTTGGAGATTGTGACTTGAATTCTTGTACAGAGTTTATTATTTTGAGGCTGACTAAAAGCCTGTTCCAAACTGTGGGACTTTTTCATCACTCTCTTTCCAGGTTTACCTTTGCAGAGTCTATATCCTTGAGATTCCATGGCATCCTGGTCAGTGTTTCTTATTTCCTGCAGACTCATGATGAGAATTTTGTGTTGGTTCATTCGGCCAGTTATTATTTTTAGTTAAGCAGTCTGTAGCAGCAAGTTTACATTATGTGTGGAAATGTAGGTGATTTGCTTTGGTTTGATTTTGGACTATGTATTTTTCTTATTCATGTGTGTAGTGTTAGGGCATTCCAATGCTTCCAATTGCATGTTATGTTCTAAGTGGCAGCACACCATATCCAAATGCTGCCTTTTCCGAACTCTGGTGTTGCTTGGTTCAGCCAGTAGAGTATTTCTTAAAAAAAGACCTTTCAGGGATGCCTCTCAAGGGGTCACCTGTTGAACTAGGTTCTGAGTTATAACTCTAAATGTGATCTAGTGAGATGTGATTTGATGATAAATGAAACTGTGAAGTTTGTATAGGTTCAGTTCACCAAATTTCTTCTATTTGTTCGGGATATCACCAAACACACCCCATGAAGGCTCAATCTGACTTTTGTTAAAGATGTTATTTTGGAGAAAGGTTACAGTCTGATCCTAAACGTTACGTTATGTCCAAATGTATATACAATATGTTATTCTTTCAGCCTCCGCAAATCACAGAATTAGAGAAACACTCACCTTTAATCTTTTACTTCATCAAAACGCTTTCAGGCCTAAGCCCATCCACAGTGATATCTTTTATAAGTTCTTAAACCGTTTACAATTACACAATAACTATTAGATTTTTAGATTTTGTAATCTTTTTGCAATTGTTAGATTTAATTTTATAAATACTGGAAGAATCCAATAAAACAAAAACTACCGTTATTTCAATTGAAAAATACCATGAATATATATATATGAAAATGATTTTAAAAAAATTAATGAGCCAACAATAAAGTTGGGTCATTAATTAATAAATTAAATAAGTTAAAAATTATTAATAATGAAACTATAACGACTAGCTTTGATATAACTAATATGTACTCAGATATACCCACTGATTACACAATCTCAAAACAGAAAATAAATGAATAAAAGCAGGTGAAGACAAAAAATTTGTAAATAATATTAGAAATATATGTAAGCAGAATTATTTTGAATTTATTATGAACCAGTTATAAATAATGATGAAGTAATTTTAAATAAATTATTCATATCATAAAACTTTAAAATTTACATATGAAATGGAACATAACAGAAAAATAAATTATTTAGATGTAAATATTAAAATAAAAACGATCAAATAATAACTGGATATTACATGGAAATAATAACAAACCTACCTCAAATGAAAATATTATAATTAGGAATTCTAATCATCTTTGGTCCCAGATGGTTAATATTTTTAAGAACATGATAAACAGAGCAATAAAATATATAAACGACAAACAGGAATTTTGTAACAAAATAATATAAAGAATATAGCTATAAAAATAGCCATCATACATCACTGACTGAAAATATACATAAAAAATATAATTCCCAATTTATCAGTAATACAAATATTACTACATTATTACCCACAAAAATAGTGAAAATGTTTATGTAAAATACTCTTATAAATAAATAAAAATTTATAAAAGTTATCACTGAGGATGGGCTTAGGTCTGAAAGCATTTTGAAGTAAAAAATTAAAGGTAAGAGTGTTTCTCTAATTCTGTGGTTTGCAGAGACTGAAAGAATATTATATTGTATATATAGACATTTATGTACAGAGAGAAAAAAAAAAGAAAAATGGACTATAAATGTTTAACCTACTAAATAAATTAACATATACGAGTTAAGAAATGAACTGCATGGAACCCAAAATTTACATGCAAGGCAATAATAATGAAAAACAATACAGTAGGATGCCGATTTTCGATATATCCTACAAGCTGGATTGCATAAATCCAAATTAGGAAATTTAAAGAAATAATACATTATTTGAAAAAATAAATCTTCGCTTCAATGGGGAATTTTTTATTTAACTTTATTTTACTGGGTTTTTCAATTGACTTTTTTGCAATTCATTTAGCAAAAATATATATGATATTTATGCAGGATGAATGAAGATAAACTTGGTAAGAAAATTTCCAACATCGTCAACACAAGTAAATTAAAGTCCATCTGAATGAAAGAAACACAAGATGACCTGAAACGACCAAACATCTCAGAATATTTCAAAGGACAAATGGAAATTTAGGGATGAAATTAGAAAATTGAACAAGAACAAAAAAGAGAAACAATAGGAAGAAGATGGACAAAGAAGGGAAAGAAGAAACATAGTGAACGGATGGAGAGGTTTTGAAAAGAAAAGAAAAGGAAGTAAAGCAATGATTAACTCAAGTTCACGCTCTCTCCTGAAGGGGAATAATCAGAAATAATAATATGTACAAGTTAATAAATGAACCCGATGTAATCCAAAATTTACATAATAATAATGAAAACATAATACAGTGGGATACCAGTTTTCCAGATGTCGAACTAGCTGGACTGCTTAAATCCAGACAAGGCAACTTAAAAAAACTAGTACATTATTTGAAAAATTTAAACTATTCAAACAAATCTTTGGCTTAAATAGGGCCAAACCTTTATTGCAATGGCTTTTTTAACTGCCTTTTTGCAATTCATTTAGCAAAACCATACATATACCAGCCTCTGTAAAAGTAATATTAAAAGCAATTTTCTACACACTGTAATTTTTTTGCCATATTACTGACCATATCTCTCTTTTCTTATGTGCACACATGCTCCAAATTTCTTCTTAATTTTACTGAAATACATTTACTTTTTATTTTTATTTTTTTTACTTAGTGTCTTACCCATTAAATATAGAATGATATGTGCAGTATATACCACAAGCGTTTTTTAAATTACCCTTTTCAATTATCCAGATCTGGCCATGCAAGGTCCATCTGGATAATTAGTGTGCCACTGTATACAAAATCTAACACTTTCACCATTTCATTTTCAACTTTTAAATTTTCTGATTTAACTAACTTGTTCTCTTCAATTGTTAGGGATCTTTTTCGATTATCACCACTCATAACGTCAAGCAGTTCCACTTTCAGTTGTGCTAAATTTTTTTCGTGTAATAAAAGGCATTAAATTAGTGCTATAAGTAAATATGTTTATGATTTATTGTATAATTTATAAAATAAAAATAAATTGTTTATCTAATTCGCTTATCACACACATAAATAGTGCAGCCACAATTTATTATAGCTGCATAATAATTATTAGTATTAGTTGACTTTAATGTGCTAAGTTTTGTTCGGGAAAACCTAGAAAATGTTTCTTTTGCTAAATTTTATCATACAAATTTAAATATTAAAAATGCTGCTACTCACAAATTGTAAGGTGGTATTGTTTTTATAAATTGAAATCTTTTACCATCAATTTCTTAAACTGTTGCGGTAATTCTCATGATTTAGTTTTTTCTAATCTTACTGACGGTGTTATTATTGCTTTTGGTGAAATTTTTATCGTGATAAATGATATTTATCACGAACATCAAAGATAACGTTACCTAAAATTTTGAATTCTAATCTTATATCTCATAAATACTTACCAGATTATAAAAATATTAATTTTGCAATTCATTAAATATTAATTCAGCATTTATTAAATGAGAGTTTGATTGCAAATAATACTTATTTTTTATATAATCACATAAGCGTGAAGCTTGTGTGTGGAGCATGGAAATAGAATTTTATAACATATGAAAAATGTCATGCCTGACCAGGATTTGATATGGATCATGATATAGGAATTTTTGCTGAGGAATTGCAACTATGTAATAATAATAATATTGTTGATTATCATTACCAAAAATACTTATACAAAAATGTAATTTTCAAAGCACTCCTCTAGTGAACGTATTATCACAATTATTAATAAGAAAAAATCCATAAGCTTCAAAAACAATATAAATCTATTTTAAAATTAAATTCATTCAGTGTGTGATAAGGAGGATAAAATGATGTTGAAGTGTCAAGATAAGCGAGATGTCTTGGGTTTGACAACTAAACACAAAAGGCCTAGTACAGAAAGAAAAGAAGACAATGGTTCCAAATGTTGTCAACAATTATATTTTTATAGACCGAGTTGATAGGGTGGATCATATGCTGAGCTCATATCCATTCGAAAGAAAAAGACAAAAAAGGTGATATAAAATCAGTCCTGCCAACTTTTAAATATCACTGTATTCAATGCTCATGGTTTATATAAGAAAAGTGGTGGCAAATACAGTCCTCTTCAATTCAGAGAGACAATTGATGAAATTCTTCATAGTCATTTCCAAAAAGGTAGGCCCTCTGAGAAGATCCTCTCATTCTCTCTCTGTGTAATGACATTTCCAGTCATATATTCCAGATACACAAAAAACCAAAAATGTGCACCATGTTTTACATTTCTGCCTCAGGTGTGAATTACTTCAAAACATTTTCAATTGCCTTTGCAACTGGTAATGCTGTTCTCACCCCAGTGTTAGCTAGTGTTATTGTAAACAGTTTGTTTTTTAATTAGGGAGACAAATTTCCAATGTGGTTGAAAAGTATGTTGCATTTGAATTATGTCAGTAAATTTTACGTAGTTTTTCTGTTTATGTATATCATAATGTTCCAGTTGTTAAGATGTGGTCCTTTTTCATGTATAAAATATTAAACTTGTTATTACTCTGAATGTATATGTTTCTTTAAGGTGGTTGACAAACAGTAACTTTATGTTACTAGGAGAGCTTTTGTGTTCATTGAATTTGTTTCAGACTGTTTTCTATTTGATTAATGTAGAACATATGCACTCAGAACAATTCAGTTTAACTGTTCCTGAAGTATATGTTCAGCATATAGTGATTTATTTTGTTTTTGTTGGTCTGAAGATTACATTTTTTGAGAGCAATTTTCTCCAAGTTGTTACATAATGTTAATGTAATATATGTTTTATTTTTATTTATTTCATGTAGGAGTGTGATAATGCTATGATATCTGTTCATGTTCTGTTATACTATGATGTTTTCAGGTAACATTACTGTATTGTTTAGTCTATGGATCATATTTCTAAAAGATGATAGTTTATGTAAGGTTGTTTGGCTTGAACTTGTTAATAAAAGTACCTACCATCAATGGTTTTCTGTGTATTTTGAAAGCGTGTTTTTTCAGGTTGCTTTTTGAGACTGTGAGATCAAGAAAACTTATTCTTTTTAATTCGTTCATTTTCAGCAGTAAAGTTTAATTTAGGTCAATTTGTTGTGCATGATGCCATTTATTAAACAGCATTGCGCCTGAAGGTTTTTCACACTGTAAGATTCTATCTGTGCAGATAGAAGAACTTTGCATCTGTTCTAGGTATAATTCATTCAGAATTTAAAATTCTTGAATATCGTGAATCCCACCATCTACCTATATTATCTGAAAGAAAGATGTTCCTTTACATTGTCTCATTCTTTTCAAACTGAGGAACACAGGGCTAATTCAGATCCTGTTTACATCTAAATCTAACTACATGGTCATCAAACCATCTAGTTTATGCTTATCAGATGCAAGTTATAAGAATAATAACCTATTAGTTGTTAACCTGTTCTATGATGCTGCAGGAATCTGGTTCAAGAACTACTTTTAACTGGTTCTGAGTAGAAAAATGTAGTTGGTGTTCCAGTATTGAAAATGTTAAAGACTATCAGCCAGAGACTGAGTAAGAGCAGCTGCCAAACTGCAGTATCAGGTCTACAGATTGCTGAGGGATAGTTAGATTTCACAAAACAAAATTTGGCCTGGCTTTCTGAATATTCACAATGTATTGTGAATTATATACATTTGAGACCCTAAGAGAAAATTATTCTTCATTAATAATTTAGAATACATGACCCAAATGCCGGTAAATTTGAAAATTTTATTAAATAAGAAACTAAATTATAACAAAACCAAGAGATGAAAGTGAGGTGTAAATTTTTTGTTATCATTGCTGATAATAAAATAATTAAACATAATATTTTAATAATAGTACATCATTTTAATGAATAACTAAATAATTGAATAACAATGTTCATAAAAATATTCAAAACCCACTGAACTTGAATGGATCTGAACATTTAAACCTTTGTTTACTTAAAGGTACTCTAATATATAGGAAATATGAAAAACTACTTTAATAAAAAAAAAATATAATATAAAAAGTTCATCTAATTTGATCACACTATCACCTTTTAAATATCATTCCACTGTTTCTGTGTTACTTTAAATCTCTAGTACAGTGCTGCATAATGCAAACCACTGTGGCATAGTGGTATCATTGATATCATTTATTTAAATGGCTCTGGGTTTGAATCCTGGTTCAAACAGACCATTAAAAAAATTCACCTTTCATTAATGATAACTGTAGTTGGAATAATATGATGTATACTTACTTAAGTGAATGAATCAAGTGATTATGTTCAGTATGTCCGAGAAGTCCCTGCATCTCACTCTGCAATTAATATACTACTATTGTTTTGAAAATTGCACGGAATTAAATTATTAAGAAATAATTTCTTTACCACAGATAGCATCCATGCTCTCAAGGTCTTACAGCACACTCATTTGCTCTCTTGTTTCAGATAGAAAGAGCTTATAATAAACATAAATAAAAAAAAATAGTGCATAAGCAGTGGTGGTGGAGGAGTGATTCTGGTTGGGGGTTGAAAAACAAATTTTTCAATATGCATGCAATCAATATTTTCATGTAAAAATCTACAACTTTTGTAGAGGTCACTTTTTAACATAACCTCAAAATTTTCAAGAAAAATCTTTTCTTTTTCTTGGTTGTTTATTTTTCATTTCCACAAAAATAATTTAATTTTGACGAAATTTGGTGAAAGCATAATACATTTCTGTGTCTTAAATAACCACAATTTTTTTTTATGTCAACTTTCATCCAAAATTGCAGTAATACCATTTTTCACCCCTCCACCTTCCCCCTTTCACACATTTATTTCTTTTACGCTTATTATAAGCCCCTTTACCATTCCACTTGTAAAAAGGCCAGATAATAATTTTTTCTTTCCCTCTAAATGAGTTATTTCAATATGCTTCGCTATTGCTAGATTTGAGTACATATATAGATTAAATTAACGATTGAAAGTTTGATAAAACATTAAAAAACTGAACATTACAGAACTTTATGAAATTTAACCTTTCACTTTTACCCTATTTCTCTGTTCCCTTGTTCCCTATTTCTTTCCCAATTCTCCCTTTTCCTTTTTCAATTTTTTGTTTTTCCTCCCTTTCCCTTTTTACACACGCGTAAATCAGTCCAGTAATTTTTTAGTCTACAGCAGACACACATACGAACATTGCCTTTATATATATATAGAAGAAGAAAGTCTGCATGTATATTTGTTTGTTTCATAAATATCTCGACTCTGGCAACCACCTAGCAAGTATTGTTTTAGCTTAAAATAAATCTAAAACAATAAAACATCATTTTGAGGAAAAATTTTTTATCAATAAAAAATGATAATTTACTTAATGCAATTTGTAAAATTCTTAAAAAGGTTTTTTATAAAGACTCTATTTTTTTTAATTTTAACTATCCGCTTGCAGTAACTCAATTGTTCATATTTTTACAAATGAGGTGAAAATAAAATGCTTAATAAATTTTGTAATAAGTAAAAATTTGATCAAACAAATAACAAAGGTATTGAAGATTAACAAATTAATATGGCTGCAATTTTAAAATTTTTGATGGTGACATTTTCAAAACTTTTTACTCTGTAGAATATGACACTAGTCTTAGATTTGAACAATTCAATTAAAGTGAGTTTACAAGTTCCTGAGAAATATTTTTTTAGTTTTTCCAGAAGAAAAACACAGCAAAATATATCGTTATGAATTTTTTTACTCATTTTGGTATCCTGAATGAATACCTGAAGTTTGGTAGAACACCCATATACACCCAGAACACTCCATTTACAGAAAGTTCCTAAAATGGTGGGCTGGCTATACTTTTTCGGATTCTACCTGTACAGGAATAGCATTAATATTTTGTAAGCATCTTTGTAATAAATTTTTTAAATTATCAAAAAATCAGTACTTAATACTATCACAAAGTATTTATTTTTCAATCCGTTATATCTCCATAAATGTAAGTTTTATCAAAATGTATGTTATCTGCTAAAATATTAAATCTTTTATTGTGAACAAAATGGCATTTAATTTTTTTAAATCGTTTAACAAATAAACAACAGAGTTATGGCAGAAAATTGATGAACTTTGTGTCTGTTTTCAATTCTCCCCTTTACACTCAATTCGATTAAATATTAATTGTTTTTATTTATGTTAATTCTGATATTCTCTAAATTAGTATCAAATTAATCAATTTTCTCACTTCCTCTCTATTCAAACTTGATATATATATTTTTATATAAAAATAACAAAATGGTGGACAGGGGGAGAACCAAGGAGAAATTGCCATTTTTCCTAAGGATATTTTTGTTTAGTTTTACAAGTAGAATGTGAAAAAGTATAGCCAGCCCACCATTTTAGAAACATTCTGTGAAATATAATAGTATATTGTAAACAGACTTCTATTGCTTTTAAAATCACTCAACCAATCTTCATCAAATTTTCACATGCACAACTTCAGTTACATTATCATATCATATCTAAATTTCAATGAAATTGATCTAGTAGTTTTGAAAATTTTTGAGCCACAAAATTATAAATTTTTTTAAACAACTGAGAGTATCTCAAGAACAACTCAAACAATCTTCCCCAAATTCTCACATGAAGGACAGATACTTTATTACAACATATCTAAATTTCAATGAATTTTTTAATGGTTTTAAAGATTTTCCAGCCACAAAATTTTGCACACGAATGATATTTTCGTAATCCTCGTACTTGAAAACAAAGAAAATCTATTTTCACCTCCCTCCCAAATTGGACCATGCTACTGAAAAAAATGCAACAAATTGAGGTTATGTTGTCTGTTGCCAACCTTAAATTTAGAGTAACTCAGGAACAACTTAACCAGTCTTCATAAAATTTTTATATGCATAACTTCACATTCACTACTACAACATATCTAAATTTAAATGAAATTGATCTAGTAGTTTTGAAGATTTTTGTGCCACAGATTCTATACATAGGAACTATAAATAAATAAATATATAAATTAATATAAATAAATAGGTCTATAAATAAATATATAGGAACCTCAATTTAAGTGAATGGTATTTCGAAATTAATACTGTACTTTGCTTTGAAAAGTTTGTAAAAAAATTAAATAATAAAAATTTAATAAAAAATAATAGAGGAAAATATTTCATCGTATAAAGAACCAAAACTAATATATATAAACTTTACCCTTTCATAATAATATATCTCATATTTAAATAAGTGAAATTTATGCTTGAAAGAAAATTGGATTTTATAGGTCATATTTTAAGAATAACTGATAATAAAATTTCTAAGTAAATTCCTCTTTTATATCTAGAAATAAAGATCAGTAAGAGAAATAAAATGTATTGTCAGGAAAGGTAGGAAAATTAGTCAAAATAGTAATAAACATGGTCAATATGACCAAAACGGGAGGAAAAACTGTTTTAACATTTAAAATATTTTTAAAAATTAGTAATTTTTCTACTTGCACTTAAAAGTACCGAATGAAAAATAATTCTTATTTTTAATAAATATTATTATTTTCCTAATGTATACATTGTAATTATTTCAACAAGTGAACAATAAGCAACACGCCTTTCCACCATGGGGGAGAAGAGCATGATATGTACAACATGTAAATGAGGTGTAGTCTTGTCAGGCGAACCGTTCCTAAGTTGTGAAGTTAATTGAAACCCAACCACTAAAGTATGATGTCCTCTGATTAACATTCAAATTCGTATAAAAGTAACTAGCTTTTACTTGGATTTGAATTTTAGAACCTACGACTTCAAAAATCAGCTTTTTAAATAACTGATTTGTGATGAGTTAACCCTACACCAACCAGGTGGGCTTTTTTCACAGACGTCAGATTAAAACATTTAAAACATTTTTTTATTTATTTTTAATTAAAACACAGAAAAACCTAAAAAAAATAATCTGTTCTTATACAGAGTGTTTTACATAGAATATACACATACATTAGTAAATGCTTTTTTAACAAGAAATGCTTCCATATGTGAAGTTATTGCAATAAAAAGGCAATTTTAAATTTAGATTATAAACATAAAAAATTATATGTGCAATTACTAAAAGGTGATGAACAAAATTAATACAAGGGTCGGTGCTAAGCAGATTCTAATATTGATAGGGAAGTTCAATCAAAAGACTTTTTACAAACTAATTTGAATAAAAACTATATTTATGTAATAATTATTATACAATTTTTTTATTTATAATACAACATTCATAACAAATTTTTATTTATTTAATAAATAATGTATATTATAACTGATCATCCTTTAGAACATCTTTTAAAATTGAACCAGAATTACGTCCAGCTGTAAACTGAGGAATGTTAGGCAGCACATCTGGTAATAAAACAGAAGCTGATAACATCAACTTTTTGGTTCCTAATAAATAAATTAATTAATTTCAGTTCCTAATAAAGAAATATAAATAAATTAAAAATGTATATTCAAAAGGTAGTATTCTTTTAAAAATGTTCAGAGTGGAGAAGATTTCAAACACAAATCTATATCTCGACCAAAATTGCAGGAAATACAATATATTATCAATTTTAACTTTTAGGCTAAAACATTGCTACTTCATCACTTTATTTATAAAAATAACCTTTTTATTGGAAAGTTTAGCGCGACCATTTTTCTAAATTATAACTAAATAACTGTAACTTTATTTCATGTTGTAAATTTATCTAGTCAAGTTTACCAAAATTTGAAAATTTATTAAGCTAATTACTGAATAAGTAATTCAGTAACATACAATTTCTCCATCACTGCTGTAATTCTCCATCGCTTGACTACTTTCAGGCACTAAAATGAACATGATACCATGTTTAAAATCCATTTTCAATGCATTTTAATGATAGTGTAAATTAACAATTTGTAGTAAATTTTATCTAGTTTAGAAATTTTTTCAAAATGTCAATCAGATAATTTCTGAAAAAAATGCACACTATGCAAGCAGGTACAAAATAGATAATAGTGCGTACAAACTTCAAAATGCCATTGTGCAAAAACTATTTATTCGATAGCAATCAAATTTTGCACCATAGTATTTATATCATCGACTACAATTTGGCAGAAAGCTATTGCTAAAGCTTCAAAGTTGACCAAGCTTTGAATTTTTTTAAATATCCTTTTCAAATTTTGAATTTTAAATTAAATTTTTCAAAATTTAAATTTTTGAAAAAACTACTTCAAATATTGAACACTTATAAATATTTGCCAACCTACGACACAAATTTTCTGAAAAATTTCTGTGCAATAATAACATAAAGAGTTTCTTTCAAACGGTAATAAAACTTACATTCAGGATGTTTTGTAATTATTTTCATTCACGTTTAAACATAGCTTAGCATGCATAAAACTGTAGAGAAAGACCAAAATAATCGACAAGAATAGTCCATTCAAAAAAAAAAAAACAGTTCGCCTGCCAATTTATGCATAGGGAATATGATGTAGGCAAGCTTATGTTCACATCAAAATAAACTAAAATTAATTGATGTTAAATCCCATCTACTATTTTTTATTTGGAAAATTTTTTGAGATGATCACAAACATGTTTTGTAGATAACTGAAAATGTTCTGTCTTAAAATATTTTACATTTTAAAAATATGGCACAAATGCCACATTTTTAACAGTAATTACTTCTGCAAAGAGAAAATTTAGATAGGAAAGAGAAATCAAGTTACATTGGAAGAAATTACATGATAAATATATTCAATAGCAATATAAGAAAGAACATAAAAAAAGTTAACTTACATTAGGTTTTGCCTCAGCTAATGAGAGCCGAAGTGAAGGCTGAGGCCGGGATTCATTTTCAAAAAATCTTACAAATACTTAGAAAGAGACTGAAAAAAACCAAAAAATGTTATATTCTTTGGCCTTCACTAAAAAAAATGGCCATAAAAAATCTAATACTTCAGAACAAACTAATAAAATTATATTAATAATAAAAAAGTAAAATATTTCTAAACATGTGAAGTATTAAGCACAAATCAGAACTGAAAAATAGTTTTATCGTAATGTGATAAATTATTTAAATGTAGTCTGCTCATTGTAAAAAAAAGAGTTAAGTTAAACTAATACAATTATTAAACACTTAAATGTATAAAAACGTCCTTGCAGAATTATATCTGGTATTCCAATTTTCAACAGAAATAGGGTATAAAACTAAGGAAACTATTAAAGTTATAAATAATTTAATCAAAAGTAAAAACGAGCAACTAGTACATAAAAGATTTGTTTTCAGGAACAGTTGCCCTCTTAACCAACGTTCCCTGAACTGACCATTCCACTAATTGACTCTTTTAATTGACTGGCCAATAGACTGGTTTGATGCAGCTCTCCAAAATTCCTTATCCAGTCAAGTTGTTTCATTTTGGTATACCCCCAACATCCTACATCCCTAACAATTTGTTTTACATATTCCAAACGTTGCCTACCCGTACAATTTTTCCCATCAACATATCCCTCCAATTTTCTATTAATAAATATTAATACTGTATAGTAATTATGTTGTATATATATGTGTACAATTATTGCCATACATTTTAACCACTTAGCTATTGAATTATACAGAATAGGCCGGTAGTGTAAATTAAAAATGAACAAAATATTTTTAAGGTAGACTGTAATTTATTTAGATTGAAAAACATGTTATTTGAATATTTTAGCATTTGTGCAGCATATAAATTGTTTGTTACCAGTAAAGATTTGATTCATTGTTTAAAAATTTGGATAGGCTATTTTTTAGGATCCTAATAAAAACAAGACATGTTACTTGTTTTTTAATAATCAGATTAAGAATAATAAGAAATTATAGGTTCATAGTCACTTGCAAAATAAATAAGAAATAATTAATTGTTTTTGTCTGAATCACGTGTCAAGCACACGCGCGCGCGAACACACACACACAGGTCTTAAAAATGACAATTTTTATTTATGATCACCAATTAGTAATGCCTGTTAGTGACTTATCCCCCACTTATGACATTGTACATAGCACAATAAGCAATCACTGTCCTCTTTTCATTAAATAGCATAAATTATCTTACAGACATTGTGCAATTAATAACATTTTCTAAGAAACTGTACAGTTTGATGCTACATTGGAACATCTTAAAGCTTGCCTGCAATAAATTTGTGATTCTAAGACAATGGTGTGCCCCTGAGTAGCCCAGTAATCCATGAAAAAGCCCTTTTTAACAGGTGGTTAAACAGACTGTCAAAAGAAAACATATCGTATATGTTTTATAGATTTCCAGAGAAAAGTTATCGGCTACTACTATTTTTTTTTAATCTGTTGTTAAAAATCTTAATCGTGAAAACAAGGTGGCTGATCTGATTGATTTATACTATAGATGAAATGGACCTGAATTATAGAATGCTTCGGCAGCAGACCTTTGCAAAATAAAGGAAAACTAAATGTACCAGGTCATAAGTTGTCAATACAGAAATACACCTGCTGTTTGCTTGAAGGTTTTGTGATCACGCAAATTACCACTTTTTGTCATAAAAAAAAAATTGTAAATCCAGGAGTTTTTAACACATTATATTTGATGGACGAGTATTAACTCATCCGATCATATTTGCTCAGTTGAATGATGAACGAATATACCCTTGTGTTTAAAATTCTATATCAATTTTAGGATGACTACAGGTGATCTTTCAATGATCTCAGATGTTTAATGTTTCATACTGAATTCGTTTATAAAGTTTTCACTACCTACTGGATAATTTTTGAACTTTGTTAGTTTAAATGAGATGCTATTTGTAAGGCAAAGTTCGTTAACGTGCATGTTTTTGACTTATTTTCCATGTTTATTCCATTGACACAATTATTATTGTTTGAAAATTAGCAAAATGAGTGATATTTATGACCCTAAATTAGTCGAATTGGTGTATGATAGTGATGGAGAAAATTCTGATTTTGACAAAGAAACTTGAGGTTGTGCCTATTGTACATCTAATTTTAGCTGATCTAATTGAAGTGAAATACTAACTAGAATTAAAACAAGAAGTATTCAAAAGATATCAATTCAATGGCCACATAACCGATAAGAACCGTATTTTGTTTCTTGTTTTAGTAATTATGGGAAGTCACTGATGTACACTGACACTACTGAAATTTTATTTTTGTAAGAGTGAGTCAATAGAGATTTTAATCTCGAAAAAATTCACTAAAGCAAATAGATTATTAGAATGGGCTCAGAAAATGTGTGGAATAAAAGTGTGCCTTAGCGGTCATGAGTGATTAACAAATTAAGGAAAAACATTTAGTTTTTTGTTAATAGCAGCTTTATTTTTAATCACATGTAAAAATAAAAAGCACCAGGATATTTTGCATAAAAAACATCCAAGATACTTTTTTTCAAGGGCGCACTAGCGAATTTTACAATAAGAAATTTCAATAAGAAATCGCGCTATAGCTATTATACATAGATAGCACAACTCGAGGGCGCGTAATAAATAAACTTTCATAACTCTGTTCCTATTAAGATATAATTAAAAAAATCAAAAAAGTACGAATTCATAAGACCTAAGGGAGTAAATAAGTCAAATCTTCAAAGTATTTTTAATTTCTGATTATCTGTTAATCTGGATCTACTGTGAAAATTTTCAAGTTGTTGATAAAACGCCTTTAACAAATTGCCAAAAATATAAAAGTCAGTGTAGCAATCTGTTCTTTAGTTTACTACCTACCTATTCATTCTATAAGGGACATGTCTCTATCTTATTTGTTTATTTGTCAACATTTGATCAACGTTGGATGATAAAAATATACACGAAGTAAATTAACTAAGGGCAGACTACATACATAAACCCACCGGGTTAGTCTAGTGGTGAACACGTCTACCCAAATCAGCTGATTTGGAAGTCGAGTTCCAGTGTTCAAGTCCTAGTAAAGTCAGTTATTTTTATACGGATTTGAATACTAGATCGTGGATACCGGGGTGTTTTTTGGTGATTGGGTTTCAATTAACCACACATCTCAGGAATGGTTGATCCGAGGCTGTACAAGACTACACTTCATTTACACTCATACATATCCTCTGAAGTATTATCTGAAGGTAATTACCAGAGGCTAAAAAGGAAAAAGAAAAGCCTACATACATAAACATCAACTTATAATTACTTTCTGTAGGGCCTATACCATTACTTATTATGACAATTAATGTTACGAGTGCTTTAATAATTTAGAATAACCTTCACATCCTGCTTGGAAATTCTACATTAACATGTCAAATCATAGCTACTCTGGATTGACTGAAGTTATATGATCTATAATTTAGCACTGGAAAGTCGATTTTTCAACTTTAATTTTATTAACTTTGTTGTTGTTTTATTTAACTTGGATGATGAAAACTTTTAAAAACATATATTATAAAATACAATTAAGGTCTGTTAAAAAGCTAACCAAGATGGAAATTAGGCTCATGTAAAATGTCCAACCTGCTGTTGTAATGCATCAGAGCTAGAAGCTGGTTCTAGACCAACTCTCTGTTGTTCTTCATGAGAAAGATCAATCACAGTCGCTAGTACCCGCAGAGCTTGCATTCGACTTTGGTGGGGAGCAGAAAGGAAGCCAACCAGAAGATTTGTTACAAGGTACCTGAAAATTCTCAGAAATTTTAGTATTATCTTTCACAAGGAATGCTGTTTTTTTTTAAAAAAAACATAAACAAAAAAAAACAACAGTATTAAAGACGACAATACTTTACAAAACACTTAAATTCTGCTAAAGAAAAAGAAAATCCTTTTATATTGACAAGGAATAAATGAAATCCTTGAATTATAAATAGCTTTGTAATCGAGAAACTGAGACAAGAACTATCTTCTTTAGTTTTAAAGTTGGTAAAATTATTTTTCTTGAAAAACAATATGGATTATATTCCTGAATAATAAGAAAAATTATGACCTTTGACATATTTTTTTAACAATGGTAGTTTTATTTTTATGAAGATTCTATAAAATCCTGAAGAATAGGGTAAGTAAATCTCTATAAGTACTGTAAGCGAGAAAGAGAAAAATGTCAGTTTGTACTTTGAATTTATTTATTTTAAATCTGCTTCAAACTTACAAAATTCTGTCTCATTTGGTAGTTTTGTATGCTACACAATAAAAAACAACAGTTACCACAAGGGTTTTTCACAGTGCTTTCATAAATGTTGGACTAGAACCGTAACTACTGTACCAAAATTCAGATATAAATCATTCTATTTAAAAATTAATTCTGCATATTGAAGCACAATAAAATGTGTGCTTTATTTCAGTTATTTTATGAAGGTTAATTATTACTGAATTAGTAACATATTCTAATAAGAAATTATCTTATTTTTAATGATGCAAATATAAAAAAAATGTATACATACAAACATTATATAAGATTGTTACATTTTTTTTATAAAATGTTTTATATAAAAATTGAAACTCGTAAGCATTCAGTGTTATCCTAATTTTTGGTCAAAAACAGTAAATTCTAATGAAATTTTATAGTGTTCTAGCTGTAATGTATTTTTTCATAGACAAACAAGTAGAATTAAATTAAATAATTATTTTTAATCATTAAATTTTGTTAATAATTACTACTTTCAAAGACATCTTACAAATTACATATAACAGCAATTTCACTGTCCAGGAAAACTGCATTAATATCGTTTTATTCCCTGCAGTACATGGGGGAAAATAGTTTTACAAGAAAAAATACATCATGTTTTAATTACTTTATATATTCATGTTTTAGTCATTTTTACTTCCTCGTATGAAGTAAAGGAAGTATTGTGATTACAAAAAATTTCAGTTTTCAGATTTTAAGAGAAATATCCATTTTGACCATCCCTGAATGCATTTTGACTAGTTTTGGTGTGACATCTGTACCTATGTATCTCTCATTACTCAACAACAATTAGTGTAGGATGTTACAATTTTGGATTTAGGACTGTTGTAACATCTAGTTGTGCACCTCCCCTTTTGATTGCAATCAACTGGACCAAAAGTGTCCAAAAAAGCCCAAAATAAAAAAAAAATTGGATTTTTTACTTTTTCTTAACTACAGTAATAAACCCTCATTGAGAGCTTTTCAACAATATATCATAAGTGGTACTACTTATTTTCATTTGTTCCAGAGATATAGCCAAATAAAATTTTAATTAATGAAATATTTGGATCTTACAAGAGGAAGGCACATCAGTTCAGATCTGACTTCACCTCCTTTTTTAAATTTTTTTTTTAATTTAAATAAATTGATTTATTAATAATCATTAACCTCAGATAAAACCTTTTACAATATTACAATATATTAATATCATTAAACTGATAAAAAAAACTTTTACGATACTAATTCAATAATAACAATTAAAAAAATATCAGAAGTTATTAATGAAATAAAATTTTATGTACTTTTCATTAAAAAAAAAAAAAATGTGAATATGTAATTCAATAGGCATACAAGAAAATCATGTGGTGTCCACATCAGATTTTAAATGTAGCATATTTGAAAAAGAATTTATGTATTTTCTTCTAAAAACAATAACTAAGAATTTCCCCAATTTATGACTTAATAATTAAAAAAGGTTTAAGACATCTTTTATATCAAAACAGTTACTAATCACCCCAAAACAATCAGATTTCCTCAAGTTTTGTACATAATTTAATTTTAAAAATACAACAAAGAAAGAAAAACCAAAGAATAATTTATATAAATCTGTGTTCCTCAATCAAACCTTTAAGGGTTTTTGGTGTGTAGATTTACCACATCATTTTCTTATTAACAACTTTATTTTTTATTACTTTTAAATCAAGATTCAAATCAATTTTTCCCGGTTATTACGAATGTGCTTGGAAGTAATTTTACTTTGCTAATCACTTGTTAGTAACACAGATACAAAATAGATTTGCCACTTAAAAATAAAACTAAAAACAATTTGTGAATGTTAAATCACATTACACTAATATTAGGGTTTGTAGAATCTATAGTTAATAAAGGTAAAATATATATATATTTATAAATTATCAAAATACAGTAAATGGACAAGTTAAATTTACCATATTAATTCCAAGAATAAATTTTCACAGGATCCCACATCTTCAGTTATTAAATTCTATAATTATATTAAAATATATTTATTTATGATTTGATAATTTGTCAGGATCCTGTAAAAATTGATTCTTGGAATTAATATGGTAAGTTTAACTTATCTATTTACTGTGTTTTGATGGTTTATATTTCATTTGATATTAAATTTTATTAGCTCAGTGGTCAATTTGTTACATTGATTCCAGAGGTTTTAAAGATAATACAGATTAAACAGGTATAGATTCAAAATAATGATCATAGACTAGGTTGAAAAAAGTCAGATGTTGGTATCTGATTAAATTCTACTATACACAACTCGCAATTAATCTATATCACCACGTGCAATTCATACAAGGTATGTGTGTTTGAATTTGAAGAAACAGAATACAACCATAACAAGATAATAATTGTTATATGGCAATAATTGATTTGCTATTATATTTTCCATTTCAACTATTATATTAAATATATTTACTGAAAATATATATTATTAACAAACGAAAAATAATAAATAATACGGTTTAACAAATAACATTAAAACTGAGGAAAGATTCGTAAACATTTAATTCAGGTACAACAAAGTAAAAAGAAAAATGATTTGCCATTTCAATTCAAGATATAATTATAGATTTCCTTAACTGGATAATATGTATTCAAAATATTTACCGTCTAAAAGAGAAATACTGAAAGAAGAACAATAATTCATAAAATAGGAACACTTATTTTTTATAGAAAAATATTACACACATTTTTTTTATTTAATTTGTAGGTTAAGTATATTATTTTAGAATAGTCGGGTATTTGTTTTTAATAATTATTTTATTACGACTTTGTTTTTTTCCATAATTTTACCTAGCACAATATTTGTTTTTTCACAAGTGGCAAAATGTTTTTTTTTTAATCGTTTTTCGGAATACCATTATTCAGTTTCATGTAGTTTAAAGCATGTACACCCTACATAATTCATAAGACTCTTGTATTTTAAGGTATATCCAATATAACATAACACAAACAAAATCTACAAGTGAAATAATTATTTTATACATATACTAAAATAAGTTATTTTTTCTTTAATACATTCATCGTTAATTACTGGCGCGCGTGTGCTTTATTTTAAATAATTCCATGAACAGTTATAATCAAAAAATGTTCAAAATAACAATGGTTTTTATTGTTATATAATACAAATACAACAATATAATGTAGTATTATATTTTTATTTGGTTATTTTAATAGTTTGTTAATTATAAAGTTTAAGTAAAATTTTTATTTTTTCTGGAAATATCTTTTTAATAAAACCTTTCATTATCCACAACTACTATTTACATTACTTATACCGTAGTTTTATCAATACTTTCTTGATGAATATTTATAAACATTCGAAATCACAACCCATAATAGTTATTTCTGAAGCAAACCCTTAAAAAAACGTTACCCTAAAATATATAATTACTTTTTATACTACAGGAAAAAATAATTATTAAATAACACCTGACTACTCTAATTATACACATCTACCTAAAATAATTATGAAAAACAAAAATTCACAAAAGTTTTTTCTTTCTTATCTTATAGGCCTTTTTTCAGATATATTAATTATTCAACGAGTAGAATTTGATATTACTCGTATATTTTATGTTGTACTCGCCTGTCAGTTTATCTTGAAGTGCAGGCCATTAAAGTCACCTCTTATATAGCCTACTACCCCTGACTGCAACTTCAGATGTAGTAGTAATATTAAATTTTACATCACTAACTTACTGAATCCAGAAAAAATGCTTGTAAGAAAAAAACTTTATAACTATTTTTTTCTGCTTTTCATAATTATTGAAGGTAGATGAGTAGAATTAGAGTAGTCAGGTATTTGTTATTCAAGAATTATTTTATATAGGGCTTTCTTGTTTCCGTAACTTTACCTAGCGCACATTTTTCATTTTATCCGGAGAGCGAGCAATTTATTGAAAAAAAATCACAAGAGACAAAATGAGTTTTTCAGTCGTTTTCTGGAATACCATCATTAAAATTTGAAAGTAACAAATTTTTTAAATTTTGTTCCCGGTGTATCCTGTTACACAAAACAATGCAAGATATTCTATATTACCTCCAGATCAAAGACCTCTCCTCTCTTTTTCTGTTTAGCCTCCAAAGCTAACGTAACGTATTACTTCAGAGGATGATATGTATGAATATAAATGAAGTGTCAGGTCAACCATCTCTGAAGCGGACGGTTAATTGAAATCCAACCACCAAAGAATACCGGAATCCACGATCTGGTATTCAAATCCGTATAAAAGTAGCTGTCTTTACTAGGATTTAACAGATCTTTGATCTGTTAGTACCCAAAGGTTGTTTATAATAGGTTAGATTTGTACAAACAAATATACACACAGTTAATTACTTACCACTCCTCCAATGGACGTAGTTGGGGTACAAAAAAAACGGCAATTACCTTTTTATATATATAAATATATATTTTTTTGTTGTTTTACCACGAGGTTTTAATTTAATTTCCTTAAATTTTAGCTGAAAATGTTATAATTCACAATGGCATAAAGTTGTATATCATAATGCTATAAAATTCCAACTCTAAACAACGATGGCAAAATGATTCTTCATTTAGATAATAGAGACAATCCACCAATAAAATACAACATTACTCAGCAGGAAAAAGTTTACAAGATGTCAAGAATTGAAAAAAGTATTAAAAAAAAACACACAAAATGTTCAGTGAAAATTTATCAATTTATTTGTAGAGAATAGGCTGAGCAGGAAAGATACTTACGAGTCAAATTGAAAAACTTTTCCTTTATTTAAATTTACATTAAAATAGAATAAAAATTTTTCAAAATTTTTATTCTATTTTTACGCTTGCAACTTAAAGTTAATCCTTCTGAATATTAGAAGTGATACCAAAAAGAAGTGAAGTTTTACCAAAAGTAAAAATTCTACGAACTAGTCAATTTATGTAACTTTTGTATTCGGAATGTGTTTGTTTATGAATTAAAATTTTTCTTTTCAGATCGATAATAAAGTAATTAAAATCGTAAGCTTAGCTACAGCGTTACTACAATGTGTCATATTTTATTTTTATTGCTTGTATGGACAAATTTTAATTGATGAGGTACCTTTCAATATAATGCTCATTTCTTCATTAAAGTTAGCTACTTATAATTTCATTTAAATAATTTTCTAAAAACATTGAGTTTAAGTAGCGTCGTTTTCTTTTTTCTGCTAAGTTATCGATTTAAATTTCTTCCTATGTATTCTAATTTATTTATTCAAGTTTAGTTGTAAAACAGTTTATACACAATTAAATATTCCGTACATCGCTACACTGTTTCGCCAGTTCTGTGCTTTGCACGATCTGTCTTTAAATCCTATAGAAAATATGATTTAAATCGGATAAAGAAACAGATATAAGTATATCTTTTTTGTAAAAAATAAACAAAAGCTATACTACAAATGAAGAAGTCGCGCATTGTCCAGACCGCTAAGATTTCATACTTAAAACTGTTTCTAAAATAGTGGGCTGGCTATACTTTTTCAGATTCTACTTGTAAAATTAAACAAAAAATATCCTTAAGAAAAATGGCAATTTCTCCTTCGTTTTCCCTCTGTTCGCCATTTTCTTATTTTTATATAAAAATTTACATCTCAAGTTTGGATAGAGGAATCATATTAATATATGGTAATAAAGTCTTGTTAATAAAGTTTTAAAATTAGCATAAAATTAGTACTTAAATACCTTCGCAAATTACAAAATGGCGGCGTTGATAAAAATATTAAGTTAAGTTGATATAATATTATTAATTGATAAAATATTAAGCCTTTTATTTTGAACAAAATGACATTTAATTTTTTTAAATCGGTTAACAAATAACTAAGTTATTTCAGAAAATATATGTAATTTTGTGTCTGTTTTCATGCCCTCCACTTTATGTTCACAATTTGATTAAATATTAATTGCTTTTATTTATCATTAATTCTAGTATTGTAACCCAACCACCAAAGAACACCAGTATCCAAGATCTAGCACTCAAATCCGTATAAAAGTAACTGCCTTTATTAGAATTTGAACCTTAGAATTCTTGACTTCGAAATCAGCTGATTTGCAATGATAAGTTAACCATTACACCAGCCTGGTGAGCTTAACCTTGACTCTACAAAAACATAATACATATTTACTTATTGTAATATATCTGTCATATAAAAAGTTGTAAAATTCTTCCAAATTAGTAACTTGCAAAATTTTTTTTTAATAAAAAGACTAATTTACTTTAAATTAATACATTCTTTCTTTACTTTAATCCTGTTCATTACAAATTCTTATATAACTTCTAAAATACAAACTTGACTATAAAACTGTAACATGGTTGCGCTGTTTCATATAAACATGCAGAGGCTGTAGACACACATGGTCTTGTTAGCTGAAGATTTAGGACTATGTAAACTTTTAATAAGTGGCAAACCAGATTTTAGTCAATTCTGGGGCCACCTTAAGCAATTGGTGCTTTTGTTTATCAATTTAGATGCACGCTTTGCATTTGAAACTAAACTGACATTCTGCAATACCTTACACCTCTTTTGTACTGCTGAGAGCACAACGTGTTCAAGTGTATCATATGCATGTTCAAAGGTGATGATGCTCTCACAGTGAATATTATTCAAGCAGACCAAATTACAAGCAGCATGTATACATAAAGTTGGAACCTGTAATTTGCTCATGTCTATACAGTATATAAATGCATGTTCATACCCATCACATCAACACAGCTAAAATGTTTTTAACTAGGTTTCATTGAGTTTGTGGGGGTTGTGGAGATAAGAAGGTAGAGAATCACTGGTTTAAACGATTTATTTTGTTTAAATAGGCAATAATAACTCATTAGCTCATTAGGGACTTTTAAAATGAAAGTAAAGAGCATTTTTTTTTAATGATCATGTCAAAGCAAATTTTATTAGAAAATAAGTTTTATTAGAAGGTAAATTATACGAAAAATTTTCTAAACCCACAAATTGGAACAAAGTATTAACTCTATAAATAAAATAACAGAATACTCCAGTAAATTTGAGTGCGGCATAAACAGAATACAGCTGGACTCACTAGATGGTAGTTGAGAAAATGATAAGTAGACATTTGTGTTCTAGTATTTATTCCAATAAATATAGATTAATAAACCTTCTCTTCTAATTTGTATTTAATAATACAGTAAACACATCACATTCAAAGTGCATAGATGTACTACTTCATGGATAAAAAAGGAACTGTGCCAGCATTTGGCTGGATAGATCAAGGGAACCATGGTAAAACTGATTATAAAAATTAACAAAAATATAATAATAATAAACAATTATAAGTGTAATGTAAAATAATAATAAAAGCAACATCACAAAATTTATATTTAATTATACATATTATATAGCTATATATTTTCCAGCACCATAACTTAAATTCATTTTTCTAATATATTACTACACTGATAAAAAAGGAATTCTGCCATCAATTAGCTGGATAGTTCAAGGGGAAACCATAGTAAAATTTCTATCAGAGCAGCATCATAGTTTATTATAAAGATTTTATATCTGTCTGACAATAATTTAAGTTCATTTTTCTATTAAACAACACCCATATATATATATATATATATATATATATATATAACAGTAATACATTAACAACTAACAGATGAGGATAAAGGCAATCAAATACACAAAAAATAATTTGATAAGTATTTAATAATATTTTATTGTTTCAAATATAGGAAAGTTTATTTAAGCCACGGAAAGTAAGACTAATTGTTCTGGCATTTACCCTATTGGACCAAGGGAAACCGTGGTAAAACCTTGGTCAGAACAGCTTATAATATTTTACGTCAGCTGCAGTATTAAATGCATATACATAGTAAAAAAAATTTACCGGTGATACATTCACTGTATATTATTTATATATTTAATTAGCTTTTAAAAAATAAAATTTGCTGAATTTTAATCGTTACTTCTTCAATATCGTACATCGTTTAAATCCTGTAAAAAAAAATTTAATTTTAAGATGAAACATTTATAAAATACTGTACTATGATAGCCTGACATACTGCACACAAACTCAACAAGAAAGATAAAATGGATTTAAATGACAGATAAAAGAAGTCTTGGCAAGATTAGAACTAAGGATCACAAAAGAAAAAATAAGAAAAATCTAATTCAAATCCATTCAAAAAAAAGAAAACTTATCTTAATCAAATATTAATATCACTTTACTGACACAAATTAATCTCATTCAATTTGGAACTCTCTTGCATTGATAAATACAAGACTGGATGATTAAGAGTAATTATCAAAAGAGTAACTCAGTTTTGTAACTCGGCTTGTAATTTATTAAGGGACAGTTCAAATCAAACAAATTCCATTTCAGAAACATGTTGAACATAACATCACACATGTTGAACATCTATCACAAGCACTGACAAAATATTAACAGGAGAAGTTAAAACAGAACCACTTGTTTAAAAAACATTATATGTGTTTTAGCTACACTTAAAAAACCTATTTTTGTGGAAAATAAAGAGTTGAAAATTTACAACTGGGAATGTAAATAATAATTAATAATTCTGTTGATAATAAATACAGAATTTACACGTTGACATTACTTAGTTCCTTTTTTGAGCTTAGTGAACTTGAAATAAAAAATAATAAATCTTTGACATCATAGAAGGTGATAAAATGAATTTAAATAATAAAAATAAAAGTCCTGAAAGTTAAAATTCACCACTGTTATGATGTTACCTATCTTAGAAGTGGTCTGGAAACCCTTTAATATGTAGTCAATTAGTTTATTAAGTGCGTTATGTCAGTTTGTATAATATGTTGCATTTGTCAGATTTAGTGCATTTTTAAATTCCATTCTGTTCCATCATATTTGCAATTAACAATAACATACTATATGTTCAGTATCCTGTTACGGTTAATATCTTTGTTCATTAGCTTTGAACCTGTAATAGGTGATTTACAAAGTTTGATCTTAATGTTAAATGTAATGTTTTTTAAACAAGTGGTTCTATTTTAACTTCTCCTTTTAATATTTGTTTGTGATGGATTTATGTTCAACATGTTTCTGATGTTTAAGAAGTTTTGAATAAGTTTCTTTACTGTTTAGACAAAACAAATTTTCATATTTCCCCCTTATCATAAAAAAATTATCATTTATCAGTTTTTCAAAATAAAACAGAATAACTTAATAATTTATAAATCATTTAACATGACAGAACAAAATGTTTTGAATCTTAAAAAATGAAATCAGTTTTTCTCATCACCCTCAGATTTTTAGTTATGACCTTTCAAATTATTAAAATAATGTGTTTTAAGGTAATAGATATAGAATTTAATACCGACTGAAGATGTGGATACTGTGAAAACCAATCATTGGAAATTATTATGGTAAATATTGAAAAAAGTAAAATGCATGTCATATGAAAAGTATTTCATCAGCCTTAAAATAAACCCATACTGGACATACTAGCCCAAAAATATCAGAAGAAAATCGCTTTTAATGATTCAAATAGTTGTTCTCCTTTTCCCAATAAAAAAAAAAATTATCGGTTTCTCCCAAAAAAAATAATCAGTTTCTCTCATCAGAGTGAAATGTGAAAATCATTACTGTGTTGCATTACGGAAGTAGATTTTACACATGTTTTTGTCCAATTCAAATGAATGACTACGATACAATTTCATACTACTTAAAAATTCCAATTAATAGTTCTGTAATATTTTTAAATCAATTGTATTAAACAGATTAGATGATTTTTTTTAAAAATAAATGTTAACTATGATGAACTATTGGAATCAGTTTATTTTATACGGCTAACGGTATTTAAATTTGGCCTTACTTCAAACCCTTCAATTTCCAGGTTGGTATTCTCTGAGACATTTTAAACGTTGTTTGACCACCAGGCTTTATTTGGTGGTTTTCCATCTTATTCACGACTAAAAACTGAAAAACAATGTTTGCCCTTATTAACATGTTAGACTGAATTCTATAAAAACCTGACATATGAGATAAAAGGAACACCTTATCACAAATACAGACAATAACAGTTGATATGTCTAATATATAAATTTCAATTCTCAAACTATAAGAATGACTGACATCTTTAGGAAAATTTTTTTTTCAATAAGCTTTGAAAGCTTTGATGTCGGCTAGCTATTGAATGTGTTTTCTGAAGATCAAAAGAATATTGAGGTTTAATTACTAGATTGAGCGATAATAAGAATTTTGTGAAATCATCTACGTTACACTTCAGAAGAATGAAAATAATTTATGAATTGTTTTCACACTAAAAAAGAAAAGAATAATGTTTTCAATCTGAACTTGTCTGCAAATTAGAATAAAACATAGATGGATGGCTTTTAAGGTAAAAAATATTCAGTTAAGATAAGAAAAAATAGCAAATCAATCTGTGTTGTAACAGGCAAGTCACTTCATTTTTGCAATGCCATCTATCCAGAGGGATGTTTTTGATATGAAAAAGAGATTGGAAAATTTTAAGTAATCTATAGGATGATAAATGTAATGTCTTGAAACATTCTTTGACAAGATTTTACTGAAATTATGTAAAACAATGACTGTACCTTGATATTCAGTAAATACACTAAGTATGTCACTTTCACATAGAAATATAAACAACTGACAAAAACATTGCAATAGGTAAAAAAATAGATGGTTAGCAAAGTAAGCAGAAGTGGCAAATTTTTGATGTAATGACAATAATCCATTCTCCCATATGGACTTCCTTCCTGAGTGAAGGAAGTCCATATTAGCTTCATTATTACCTGGATTTATCATGAAGATATAGAAATCTACATCAAATAATAATTAAGAGAAAGCTGAGAATGAGCAATATTAAAACGCAACTATTTCAGCAATACATCAATCTAATAACCTCTCTCATGGAAACGCATAGTTAATCATTGCCCTTAAATACATACTTTTACAAGTTAAATGTATTTTGTTATTTTAAGAATAAATACTTATAATTCTGTATGAATGGCTATACTTACATAAAGTATTATTGCAGTATGATGTAAGTATGAGTATTTGCCCATTCCTTGGCTGGTTTAATGCAATTCTCAATCCCTTTCTGTTCTGTGCGAATCTTTTAATCTTTATTTATTTACTGTATCCTACATTCTCAGATTTCTATTTTACATAATTCTTTACCTTCATCTGCAGTTTTTACTTTATACACTTCTCTCAGTTATCAAATTGACTAAAACCTATACTATACAATCATCACCTATACTATATGACCCACCAACCTAGTTAGTTTTTCTAAAAGAGGCTGACACAAATTTCCAGCATCTATTTCTCTGTAGTACCATGTTTCTAAAGCCTTTATTCTTTTCTGTGCTTTTTTTATTACTGTTGCCTTGCTGTCATTAATCCTTACTATCAACATAAATACTTTCAAAAATTATTAGATCCACAGTTGATAAAACAAGAATTCTTTTTCTGCATGAAAACTCTCCTCGTTTGTAGAGTCATCTACTACCTTGTTTTGTCCACCCATTGTAAATTTATGACTTAAACAATAAAAACTTGCGGTATGTTGTCTTCCACTTGTAAATCTCTGTTTTTTCTTTTTACTTTCAAAATAAATTTCTATCCAAGCTGTTAATCCATCCCATCCCCTTCAGTATTTCTTTTGAATCCCTTTTGGTCTTCGACAAAAGAACAATATTACCAATGATACTTAAATTATTTATTTTTTCTCCTTCAATGTATTTTAAAATTTTTTTATTAGTTCTTATGGCAGTTTTATGTAGAAGTAAAAATGTAATAGAGAACAAAGTAAACTTTTATCTGAATTAGAGCTCACCTTTCTTCATCTTCTACTACATCCACATGAGTATTAATGATGTCATATTATTTAACATATTCCATAAAAAATGTTACAGATAACGGAATTTTCCCAGTCCTTTGATCAGTTTACTACAGTTCTCCATTAGTTTCTATTAGTCTATCTATTAGTGTCCAAACGCTTCTTTTTCTGCTTCCTACAACATGAAATTACGTTTTTCACAAATTAAAAATCCTTCCTTCTATTTATCTGATTGTGAATATCTTAATACGTGCCCCACCAGTCTTCTGCCCACATGCCCACCAAAATTCTTCCGTAAACTTCTCTCTTCGACAATTTATCTCAAAACCTTTCCATTTCATACTACTACTATGCTGTGTAATCCTTGCCTCATTGTGTAATCCTCTATTCTGTTACCATTCTTATTCTGTTTAATTTCAAAATTAAATTGCTGTCCTATAATTCATCATTTCTTCTAACTGATTCCCAGTTTTAGCTAAAATAATGTCATCTGTGTTTCTGAAATATTTTACTATTGTTATGCCCTCAATTTTTCTTTAGGTTTTTTTTTAATTGCTTCTTCATTTTCTTTACTTTATTACAACTACTGGATTCTCATAAAAATAAAAAATAATTTTTCTTTTTCTATATTTTAATCCTTCTTTTTTTATCATTAAAAAGCATTTTGAATTGAAAATTATGAAACACATCTTCAACATATCTGAATAGTGTAGTTTTTCTAAGCCTGCCTTGTAAAATTAATCCAAGTGATAAAATTGTTTCTAGTATTCGTATAGTTCTTTTCAAACAAATTTGACTTCACCTAATTTACAGCTTCAAACCTCTTGTTCTACTCTTCTATAAAGTATTCCAGCAATTTGGAAGGAGATTAGATTATTTATGTTTAAATAATGTTTTTATTGAGCAAGTCAGGCTAATAAATATTGCATAATAATGTGTACAACTTATTCAGTTCTACTTCTACCAGGCAGCACAATATTTCAGGTGGTAAATCATTAATTCTTACCGATTTACTTTTGTTTAAGCATTTGTTGAATTTAAATTGGATTCTCTGAAATTCATTGAATCTTCTCCGAAGTCATCAATTTTTTTATCCACATTCAACATTTTGTCGAATATTATTGTTCTTCTACTCAATCAGTCACCAGTTAATTCTCTTTTTCTTCTCTAACATCATTCCTTCATCACAACCTCTGATATTATTCTATTATGGCTTGCTTCATTTCCCCTAAATTCTTATCTTATTTAACATAATATCTTGCTTATTATTGTACAATTATGAAAACTTTCTGAATGTAAATTTTGTTAAAATTTGTTTAGTTCGTATAATTCTCTTTTAATATGACTGTATTTCATAGCCCTTTGAACTGTTTGTTATCAGGCCGACCTCTGTGGCCAAGTAGATAGCATTTTGGCATTTCATGTTGAGGTCCTGGGTTCAAATTCCAGTCGGCATGGCATCTTTTCATACACTACCAATTTCCAATGAGCTAATGACCATAGCTGTTAATGCCTGCTCTTAAATAACAAATAAAAACTGTATCAGAATAAATATGCACTAGATAAGATTTTGCAATCTAATTTGATCTTGAAATTTCTGTCTAAGCATTACATAGACCAACGGATGTTTTTATGTATTTTCTGACTCGCTCATCTCTTTCATCTTCTTTTATGATCTTTAAATAAGGATTTTTTGGGTGTTGCTAGTTTATTGTTGCATAAAATTTTGTTAACCTAGCTCTTTTTAATTTCTGAGTTTGACCATATTCTCTAATTATTTTCCCTTTTTGTTCTTTTACTGCTACAATTTTCAGTCCCTTGTTTAATTTTATACATGTATATATAATTTTTTTAATCCTTTATTTTTTAATGTATATTTTCATCTTCTGTTGAAGAGGTCTGTATGTAAATTCCACACAAATGTTGTAGGCTTGAGCTTTAAATCTATACTGATGTTTATAATTCTTTTGCTTGTGGTAATATATATATTTTTTCTACATTTTTATCCTATTCTTATGTTTATATTTTATTGTTTATTTAATGATAATAATCCTACAACAAGAAAAAGAAGCAGTTTCATTTTTTCTGTAACATTAAAAATGATTTTTTTATGTGATATACTGAACTTTACTACATACATTGAAATCAAGACTACACAGATTACTTGATGCATTCACCTTTAAACAATACATTTATCATTTAAAATTACCCAAATTAACACAATTATATAGATTTCAGATATTCACACTTTGAGTTTAAGAACAATGTTATACATGATAATGCATTTAGGTTGTTGAAACTAGACTGAGCAATTTTCTTCTTTTTTTTCTTATTTTCTTACCTTTATTATGACTACAATTACTATTAAGTAACTTGTTTAATATATTTGGTTTGCTTAGCATTACTCCCACCACCCCATTTGCTCGCCCTATAGCATAAGACCGAATGTCTATGCCACAAACATTTATTGAGGCCTTGAAAAAGATTAACGACCAGTATCCTAACTAGCTCCTAGAGCTAACATAAAAGCGTGGTACCATACAACAGTTGCATATCTCACCGCCCACTTGTCATATATAAAAAAAGTGAGTAGGCACACCCCGTCAACTACTAAAACATATATGACTATCAATAATTAAATTTATCTTGTAATGCCACGCCTAGGCTGCTGAATGCCAGCAACTACCTGTTCACCATTAAAACGCTTGGAGGCTTAATCTGGCCCCGGTAGCCAGCCATATCTCTCTGTTAGCTTCCTACAGTAGCTTGGTAGGAGTCTTTTCTCTTAAGTAAACTACTGATGTCGGTTGAACAAAGCAACCGCATCAAAGAACTCCCACACGGTCCGACAATGCGGCTCTCCCCAATTTGACGCCGATTGTGAGTTTTGAGAAGGTCTTATATTTGCATATTAATGTTAGATTGGCCACTGATCATTTACTAATGGGACAACTAATATGGTTTCTGACCAGGCAAGAGCGATGAGGATGCCATACTAAAGGTGATGAATATAGCTTCCTCTAGTTCATGTAAAAATGTATTAGGGATTTTTCTGGACATATCCGGGGCATTTAACAACTTATGGTGGCCCTCTGCCCTGTTTCAGATGCAGAAGCGTAAGTGTACACGGAATGATCTAGAAGTGTTCTCAAGTTATTTCAGACATCGGACCGTCTCCCTGCGGGAATGCGGCTAAGAGGTTTGTAAGACCTTAACTAAGGATGCCCTCAGGGCAGTGTTCTGAGTAGCTTTCTTTGGATCATAGAATTTGATTCGATGTTGCGTTTAAGGTTGCTATGTGGTTGTCGTGCCGTCGCTTATGCTGATGCCGCGATGTTACTGATTTAAGGGGATTCGAGTAACGAGGTAAAGTTCCGGCTTGTGAAACACTCAGACTGTGGAGTCTCCAACATAAGATGATTTTCAGCCCAGAGAAAACCACAATGATGTTGTTTAAGAGCCGATTGGCTGCTTCCCGACAACCGATATCTTGGCTAATGAGCTTAAGGAACGCTACATTTTCAATGTAAATAACCAACTGACGTCAGAACGAAATCAGAAGATTGAAGACCGGAGCTTGCGTCTTGGCAGGTCAGGTGGGACGAATCCCCCACAGATCGCCGCATGGTATATTTCCTATAATGTCTGATTAGGTGCGATTGGATGGGTCTCCGCCAATCGTTATATCTCATAGTTTCTCTCCGGGCATGGTGGCTTTCGGTCAAGTTTGGCTACGTTTCATTTGGTGGATTCGAGTCAATGCCCGGATTGCGGGACTGATGATACAGTGGACCACGTCCTCTACGTCTGTCTCCAATACGAGGTCGAACGTTCACGAGCCGTTACGGAACATAAGAGAACAGATTCCTTTCTGGATCTCCGTATTAACTGGATGATCCGCGAGGAGTGGTCTAAAGTGGCTGGTTTTCTTCGCGCCCTTGAGGTATATAGGTCTGAAGAGCGAGTCTAATCGAGGTGCTCGATCGTGGTAGGAGCCCTGGTGGCAAGGGTTCCGGCTTAGGCATTGGATTGGTTGAAGGTAGGCGCACTGGCATCATGCCACGGTTATATTGGTATTGTTTATGATTCGATTTGGGGTTCCCGCAGGTGGGAGTGAGGGTGGCTTCCGTCCGCCGGTGGCGGTCCTGATCATGACTTGGTAATACCACGCGAGACACAATGCTGGGACCGGGTGGCGGTGCAGGGTTTGTCCCCGACTCCTGCACGGACCGGAATGAGGTTGCGTTCCCCTTGTTCTGTGATCTAAATTGATCGATTTATTTGGGTGTAGGTCTGAATTTCTATGTGGCGTAAGACATAATTTTGATTGGTATGAGGGTAACACTAATTTCACTTTAAACTCGTTCGTTTTCTGAGGCATTCACAATCACGAAAGTCTTGTCAAATATGGAATAGGCAAGGGGTTCGCGCTTCCGCGGTTTCGGTCGGTTAGTTTGAGGGAATCAAGTTATGTTGGATGTGAAGATGTCCGATTGAAGCCTACATGAAGGCGAAATTTGATATGTATTATACAGATGCAAATGTCTGCCGAAGCATTTACATCGGTGGAATCCCGACTGAGGCCTGGCTCGGTCGGATCGGTTAGAGGATCTAAAGACGACCTCTCGTAAAGCCCCTCAGGACTTGGAACGGAGGGGGTGGTGTGACGACCAGTAACATCACAAGGTGGGCGTCTACCGCCTACGAAGTTGGGATGATAACACATCGTTTATATTTAATACGGGGGTTACCACTGCATGATCATTTTTCTTCACCCTTTAGAATCATAAACTTCGTGTTGGACAAAGAAATATTTAAGTTTTGAAGATCCATCCAGCCCTCTGCGGTTGACAAAGCTGCTTGCGCTCGGTCTTCTAGCTGCAGTCGTGAGTTACCACGAAATAACATCGGCGAAAGCCTGGGACGTGACCTTTTTGCGAATGTCAGTCCCAAAAATCTGTCGAATACCAAGTTCCACAGCAAGGGGCCAAGAACGGAGCCGTGTGGGCTTCACCTGGTGACGGATTTTTTCACTACTAGTTGCGTATCCTTAAACAGGGCCGTGCGATCAGGCAAGCAGTTGCGTACCACGGCCTTCAGGGCTGAGGGAACATTGCGGCGTTCAATTTCATAGAGGACAGAACTCCAACACAAGGAAGGAAATGCTGCCTATATGTCAATAAAAATTGCCAAAACATTTTTCCAGACGGTGCTTTCCACCTCGGCAAGAGCATTCAAGATGCAATCCTCGGTGCCAACCCCTTTCAAGAACCCATACTGTCCTCGATTTAGAAGTGGGTTCATATCGATGTTTTCCCAGATCCGTTCTACAACCAGCCTTTCTAAAAATTTGCCGATTACCGGCAAGACACTGATGGGTCAATAACTGCTGACATCACTCAAATCCTTCCCTCTTTTTAAGAGCACCCTCACCAAAGCCACCTTCAACAAGTCGGAAATCAACTTCAGCTTAGGCACCCGAGAACCGGCTGCTCTCTTGCGACAGGCATCAGGTGATAGAAAATATCCGGGTTTAGTTGGTCAATCCCTGGTGCCCCACGGTGTTGAATGTATTGTAAAAATGCTAATCATTAGCATTGTTTCTGAATTGAATAACGAATTCATGAGATACTTTTATTATTTTATTATTTTTTATTTGTTAAACAGCAGGTAATAGTTTATTAGCGATGTTAAATTGAGTTGGATTGTTAGCCTTGGACAAACACTGTAAATAAATAAAATATTTTTCTAATTTAAAAATTTATGAATGTATTGATGTTGAAACGGAACGTAACGCAAGGATAGCGGAAGTTGTTTTCTCCCTACCAATTGCAGAACTTGTACTAATGTCTCTTGCTGCTATATCTTTCTGTTTTATCTGGCGGGTTAATATTTGCTTAGAGGCTGTTATAGATTTTATTTATAGACGGATTTAGTATTTGCGTTCCGGTCCTATAAAACAAAGAGAAATAATTCACTGAGGCTGATACGGGGAGACTAAGCGTGTATTTGCTTTGTATCCTAGCAATATTCCAGCACTAAGCCCCTAGTGTATGGAGGAAGCTTCCAGACACACGTGTGTCCGAGAATGGTATGGGGGGATCGCGTGGCAACCATCATTGTACTGGTTCACCTGAAAAGGATATAAAAAGGAAGGCATGTTCTATATTGCAAGAAATATATAATAGATCTCGTTAAGAACAATATAACAAACCTGTCATGTTTCTACCTACCTACACATTAAATTATCAAAAAATTTAATTTTTATGAAGCGCAGCAAAATCGCTAACCATTCCGTTCGCGCGCGCGCGCGCAAAAAAAAACCAATAAACAAAACCTTATAATGTTGAAAAATATATATAGGATGGTATGGGCTTAGATTCAGATGTTTTCAAGAAAATTTGAAAGTTACCAACAATTTATTTAATTTATTATTTTGAATAACTAAGTTTCTACTAGTAGTTATCATTGGTCAGGTAAGATATATTTCCGTTAGTAATAATGAATAATAAATAAGGATGGGATCAACATACACAAAGTCAATGGATTTTGAATAAAAGCTTTAAAAGATTATTTTTTTATTTAATTTAAGACTTCCACTAACTTGACCGGAGACAATGAAAAGGGTCCGGCCAGGTAGCGTCTTATTTACTTCCTGTTGAGGATACCTGTGGAGCATAATACAACAAAACCAAAAAGCCGTTTCTGAGAAACGTCAGAAACGCCACACAATTTCATCAAATTCAAATTCGTCCGCAGCGCCACGTTTTGGACGGCCTCCAGTTTTATCTGGAACGTGGAGCACAACAATGCCCCCCAATCTAGGTAGGCGTATGTCAGAATTGGCAAGTCGTATTGTCGGTATAAGAGTATCTTAGTCGCCAACGGAGTGAGGCTGGCTCGAATAAGCACTGGGTATATGGATGCACTGGCGGCCTTTGTTCTCTGAGCCACATATTTTACATGTTCCCCTAATTTCAGCCGTTTATCCAGGACCACTCCCAGAACTTAAACTTTTGTCTCAAAGGTTATTTTTCCCCTGAGATTTCCAACTGTCTGGCCGGACCGTGTAAATAGCACGGCACGGACCTTTCCCCGTTGACCCTGATTCTCCACATATCAAGCCACGGGTCCACGAAATCCAGTTGCCGTTGGAGTCTCTCGACCGTGTAATCCATGTTTCGGGATGTGTAGTCGTATCATCGGCGTATAAAGCGGTGTTGACGCCTTCCGACAACGGCATATCGTTTGTACATGCAGTGTACACAATCGGCGAAAGGACTGCCCCCTGGGGTACCCCAGCGGTTATCACCCTGGTAGTTGATAAGGATGCCCTAACGCGTACTGCAAACTGTGTTCCCAGTAGGTAGGAACTTATTAGCTTGACATGATGGCCAGGGACCGTCGTATGAGCAAGTTTACATAGTATGCCGTCGTAGCAAACTTTATCGAAGACTTTTTTTTCGTATGGGGAGGAAGAAAAAGCTCTACCAGCCAGGCCGCCAGGCCCACTCTGACGGCAAGTGTGGGGCTCTCACCCACTAAAATACCTCCCCCTCTAGCCACGCAGGGGGACAGACCTAATCCACAGGGTATGTACATAGCTCCTGCACAATCACCCAGGCGCTCTTGTCACCGAATTAGATAGCCAGAACGACGTCCCCAGGGGATCATCGACGAACGACGACTCCGAGGAGCCCTCGCCGCCCACCCCTAAGGCTGGCCGCTAACAGCCGTCCGGCGTCGGTCGCTACGCCTCAGGTCAACTGCAGTTGATCTGAGTCTGTCTGCCCCTCTCCACTGCTGCCTTGTTTCAAATTATGGCTGACACCGCAGTCGTTACACTCGTCCAAGCATCTCAGTCATCTAACATCCCACGTATGGCATTCTGCTAACAGTATCACATCAGAAGGTCGTCGGCCAGACGACATGACTCTACCGTCTTGTCTGCTACAGAAGGTGCGTTCCACTGCAGCAGTCGCAAAGTTTGCGTAGCCATATCGGGTGAGTAAGGTCATGACGAATTCAATCAAGGACTGGATTAGGTCCCTAATAGATTCCTGCCAGTAACAGGCAGGAAAATTCAGCCAAAATTTTGGGCAGGAGTCCTTACAGTATTTTATAGTAAGTTACACTATTTTACAGTAACTAAAAGCCACCTATTTTACAGTAAACTTGTGGTCCAGGTTATAGATACCCCCCAGTGGCTGGCGTTCTTTTAAGTGCCACAAAGATTTCAGCTCCCACTTTTTAGGGAGCTGATAAGTGTGGAAGACGACACCCTTCAAGTGCAGAACGTTCTGAACTTGCCAGAAATCGTCTTCGCTGTCTAATTGTAGCCTTGCTGAGAGTAAAGTGCTCTTTGCGACAGTAAACTTGTGGTCCAGGTTATAGATACCCCCCAGTGGCTGGCGTTCTTTTAAGTGCCACAAAGATTTCAGCTCCCACTTTTTAGGGAGCTGATAAGTGTGGAAGACGACACCCTTCAAGTGCAGAACGTTCTGAACTTGTCAGAATCGTCTTCGCTGTCTAATTGTAGCCTTGCTGAGAGTAAAGTGCTCTTTGCGACAGTAAACTTGTGGTCCAGGTTATAGATACCCCCCCAGTGGCTGGCGTTCTTTTAAGTGCCAAAGATTTCAGCTCCCACTTTTTAGGGAGCTGATAAGTGTGGAAGACGACACCCTTCAAGTGCAGAACGTTCTGAACTTGCCAGAAATCGTCTTCGCTGTCTAATTGTAGCCTTGCTGAGAGTAAAGTGCTCTTTGCGACAGTAAACTTGTGCTCCAGGTTATAGATACCCCCCAGTGGCTGGCGTTCTTTTAGTGCCACAAGGATTTAAGCTCCCACTTTTTAGGGAGCCGGTAAGTGTGGAAGACGACAGCCTTCAAGTGCAGAACGTTCTGAACTTGCCAGAAATCGTCTTCGCTGTCTAATTGTAGCCTTGCTGAGATTAAAGTGCTCTTTGCGACAGTAAACTTGTGGTCCAGGTTATAGATACCCCCCAGTGGCTGGCGTTCTTTTAAGTGCCACAAGGATTTAAGCTCCCACTTTTTAGGGAGCCGGTAAGTGTGGAAGACGACACCCTTCAAGTGCAGAACGTTCTGAACTTGCCAGAAATCGTCTTCGCTGTCTAATTGCAGCCTTGCTGAGATTAAAGTGCTCTTTGTGACCAGGCGCCCGCGGACTTAGGCGGATATAACTCTCGCCAACGTGGGCCACTCCCTAGGGCGGTCCAACATTACGGGCGGGATTTTCTCCCTCTTTTCGACCGAAATTTATGAAGAAGCCGCCCTCGGTTGTGGTTGGCTCCATGGACTCAATGTCCATGACTACCAACGCCTCGCGCTTGGCACTTTTCTGGGCTCACAAGATTAGAAACTCTCCTCCACCGGAAATTTCCGTGAGTGTGAAAGAGGAGGTAGTGGGCAATTAGTCGCCATTAGCCTAAATTTAAAAAAAAGTTATGTCTACATTTTAACACTAGCTTAAGTTTAGATTCACAAAAGGAATAAATTAACTTAATAATATAATAATAAAAATAAAAATTAAGCGGAAGACGGCTTACATTAGTGTAAATTGCTAATAAAAGGCGGTGGTTAACCATGGAAAAGTCTCTATCAGTGAATGACTAAATAAAATTTAAGTAAAAATTATTTAATTAGTACTAATCACTACTTAAACTATTAATAGTTCCAAAAT
The DNA here is from genome assembly GCF_047948215.1 of Lycorma delicatula. Classification (NCBI taxonomy): domain Eukaryota; kingdom Metazoa; phylum Arthropoda; class Insecta; order Hemiptera; family Fulgoridae; genus Lycorma; species Lycorma delicatula. Next base: position 81,879,964 of record NC_134456.1, on the reverse strand, counting down.
AATAGAATTACTTTGTTGTAAGCCTAAAAATTAAATTTACATGCTTAAACATTGGTGAAACATGACAGGTTTGTCATATTGTCCTTAACGAGATCTGTTATATATTTCTTGCAATATAGAATATACCTTCTTTTTATATCTGTTTCAGGTGAACCAGCTCAATGATGGTGACCACGCGATCTCCCCATACCATTCCCAGACAAACGTGTGTCTGGAAGCTTCCTCCAAATACTAAGGCTCCCATGGAAGACAAATTCCTGTTAGACCGAAAGACTCTAGCAAAAGACTTAAGAGGACGGACTGAAGGGGAATATTGCTAGGATACAAAGCAAATACACGCTTAGTCTCCCCGTATCAGCCTCAGTGAATTATTTCTCTTTGTTTTATAGGACCGGAACGCAAATACTAAATCCGTCTATAAATAAAATCTATAACAGCCTCTAAGCAAATATTAACCCGCCAGATAAAACAGAAAGATATAGCAGCAAGAGACATTAGTACAAGTTCTGCAATTGGTAGGGAGAAAACAACTTCCGCTATCCTTGCGTTACGTTCCGTTTCAACATCAATACATTCATAAATTTTTAAATTAGAAAAATATTTTATTTATTTACAGTGTTTTGGCCAAGGCTAACAATCCAACTCAATTTAACATCGCTAATAAACTATTACCTGCTGTTTAACAAATAAAAAATAATAAAATAATAAAAGTATCTCATGAATTCGTTATTCAATTCAGAAACAATGCTAATGATTAGCATTTTTACAATACATTCAACACCGTGGGGCACCAGGGATTGACCAACTAGACCCGGATATTTTCTATCACCTGATGCCTGTCGCAAGAGAGCAGCCGGTTCTCGGGTGCCTAAGCTGAGGTTGATTTCCGACTTGTTGAAGGTGGCTTTGGTGAGGGTGCTCTTAAAAAGAGGAAAGGATTCGAGTGATGTCAGCAGTTAATTGACCCATCAGTGTCTTGCCGGTAATCGGCAAATTTTTAGAAAGGCTGGTTGTAGAACGGATCTGGGAAAACATCGATATGAACCCACTTCTAAATCGAGGACAGTATGGGTTCTTGAAAGGGGTTGGCACCGAGGATTGCATCTTGAATGCTCTTGCCGAGGTGGAAAGCGCCGTCTTTAAAAATGTTTTGGCAATTTTTATTGACATAAAGGCAGCATTTCCTTCCTTGTGTTGGAGTTCTGTCCTCTATGAAATTGAACGCCGCAATGTTCCCGCAGCCCTGAAGGCCGTGGTAAGCAACTGCTTGTCTGGTCACACGGCTCTGTATAAGGATGCGCAACTAGTTGTGAAAAAATCCATCACCAGGGGAAGCTCACACGGCTCCGTTCTTGGCTCCTTGCTGTGGAACCTGGTATTCGACAAATTTTTGGGACTGACATTCGCAAAAAGATCACGTCCCAGGCTTTCGCCGATGACTGCCTCCTGTTAGTTCGTGGTAACACACGACTGCAACTAGAAGACCGAGCGCAAGCGGTTTTGTCAACCGCAGAGGGCTGGATGGACATTCAAAATTTAAAGATTTCTGTGCCCAATACAAACTTTATGATTATCAAGAATGCAGACAAATTATCATACAATCTTAACCCCCGTATTAAGTATAAAGGCTGTGTAATCAGCCGAGTTCGAGTTCATAAGTACCTACGTGTTTTGTTTCATGAGATATTGCTGTTTAGCAACCAAATTAGTAAAGTAGCGGTGGACGCTGTTTCTGTAAAGCACAAGCTTAGGAGATTTGCTCAAAAGGATTACGCCGTCATTTGTAAATGGTGTATCGAGGTGTCTTCGAACCTATGACCTCTTACACGGCGTTTGTTTGGGCGCAAAGTTGGAAAGAAATCGAGCACTTATTCAAAATTTAAGGAGAACCCAGCGCAGAGCCTTATTTGTAGCACTGGTGTTTTTAAAACTACCGTCTACGAGGCTACCACTGCATTGGGTAAGGCTCTTCCAATCGATTTAATGGTGAAAGTTCTGGCGGCCATTTGGAAATTGCCAAGATGCAGGGAGGCCATGATATTTGGGATGCGGTTTCGAGCCGGGCCAGTACCAGATCAAATTGATCTCAATGCACCGGTTCTAAATTTCAAATAGTTGCCCACCTCCCACCTGTGGAGGAGGCTTTACAGCCTCGCAATGAAAGCATTGCAGCAAGAATGGCACACCACGATTAAGGGAAGGTCCTTGTATAGATTTAGGCAGAATCTGGGGGATTGTATGCCTCTTCTTCGTTTTTAAGGGCAACGGGAGCCCGAGTGCTCTCCAACCATGTAAATTTAAGCCAATATTTGTTTAGGTTCCGCCTGGCAGCTGATGAGCTGTGTGTCTGCGGGTAACTCCTGTCGAACGAATACATGATGTTTGACTGCCCAGCTCTTGGGGGGCCAGAACTCAGTCTACCCTGGAGCTTAGAGGTCAAGGGGAAAATTGGCCACTCACAAGCGGCGAGTCAACGTGGCGAAAGCCGCATTGTCGGACCGTGTGGGAGTTCTTTTATGTGGTTGCTTTGTACAACCGACATCAGTAGTTTACCTAAGGGAAAAGACTCCTACCTCACTGCTGCATGAAGGTAACTGAGCGATATGGCTGTATACCAGCCAGTTTAAGGCTCCAAGCGGTTTAATGGTGGACAGGTACTTGCTGTCATTCAGCGGCCTAGGCGTGGCAGCTAATTGCTGTCTTTGACGAGATAAATTTAATTATTTATATCATATGTTTTACTAGTTAATAGGGTGTGCCTATTCATTTTGTGATGTATGACAAGTGAGTGGTGGGACACGCAAGCGAGTGTTGTATTGTATCACCCTTATTTCGCTCACGTTTTTTGGTTAGCTCTAGGAGCTAGTTAGGACACTGGTCGCTAAACTGTTTCAAAGCTCAGTAGCCATTTATGGCACAGACATTCGGTCTTATGGTTTAGGGTGACCGAATGGGGTGGTGGCAGGATTAATGCCAAGCAAACCAATAATCACTACTTAATCTATAAAATAGTTCTAAAGTAATATTTCTTTGTCGTAATACTAAAAATGAAATTTACATTCTTAATTAATTGTTAAACATTGGTAAAAAGAGAACTGTATTTAAAATAAATTTAGGTAATTAAAGTAGTATTTAGATAAAAATGTATAACCCTAGTTATACTTATTTGAATATTAAAGAATAGTTTTTTAATAAAAGTTTATAACACTAGTAATAACTTCTTTAAAATAGAATAACTGTAAACTATGCTAAAACTTATCCGGTTTAACTGGAAGGTCAAACCGCAAAGATACAACGCTGTTGCTGGCTGGACTGGGCGTCCTAACGGAATGTTGGTGACGACACTGGAACTGGTTGTCAGGTACACACACACACACACACACACACACACACAAAACATAGAGCACTAGAAAATATGTCCTTTCACAACCACGTCTAGACAAAGAGTCATGTTGATGAAAAATGTAAATTCTTGATTTTTCCATAGGTTTTGCTTTCTCATAACTACTCCTTTTTATAATATAATGGTACTCCAAATATTATTTCATATTTTCTAGCTGCGCTCCTGCAAAAATGTTAAATAGAATGAGTAACATTGTTATAATCATTTAAAGAGCATTGAAATAACATTCTTTTTATGTAAAAAAAAAAAAATTGTGTTCAACACCTGTAACCAAAATGTTATAAATTTAATTTTTTTTTCACATGTAGTTTCAAAATTGATCTACAGTACCTGTTAAATAACCGCCCAATAGAAAGACAAGAAAATAACAAATCCCCTTTCTCAAATAGCGTATTTTTTCAGAATGACTAACACCTCTCAAGCACCCATAAGGGGTAACTCAAAAACTTTAAACATGCAGTAGGCTTGAGACATCATAACAATTTTTGCACAAATAAAACTTCATTTTACGACAACCCTTACCAAACTGGAGCTATTTAATTTTTTTTCAACTGGTTTCAAAAATGGCGACAGTGTACCACAAGTATTAGTCTCATGCCAAAAAAAAAAAAATAGTTACTTTTCTATAGTTAGCATTTTAAAAGTTATTTTAGGTATTTAAATAAATGGTATTAACCACTTAACCGACTAACCAAATGAATATTGTCATATTTTTACTTAAAAAAAAACTAAAGTTTGGTTATTGAAAGAGGTAATTTAACATAAGAAGAGGTTATGTTAAGTAACCTCCCTTTCTTAACTACAAATCATTCTAAATTAGTAAACTCCAGTCTCTATTAATACCAGTTTTCCTAGAGATGGAGAATGATAATGTGAAAGCTTTCAATATGCACAGAGTGAAATGTAATTCAGTTAAGTTCAACAGTTACCTATATCCATATTCATTTATTTTTTGTTGTGATATAAGCTCAGTATTCTTTGGAGTGTATGTACAGAAGGAATGGGAAACATGGCTTTATTTGGATGAGCTCTTCAGTACCTGGTAGAGCTCTTTATTTAATCAAAGAATACTTTGATTAATTTATTTTATAACAGTAAAATAAAGTCCCTGGATAGGATTAATGGACAAAGCCTTTCCTTCAAATCACACAAATATCGGTTGCAATTACTCTTCTGGTCTTCACCACACATGAGGTACATCCAAAGAGAAGCCAAACTTTAACAAAATTATTTTATTAGTTGTTTAATTGGATTTATCCTCTCTCAGAGTAGACTCCCCCATTATTAACAACTCTTATAATTTCTTATGTAATATTATGAACCGAGACATGATATTATAAATTATTATAATATTAAGAATTGGAAATTCTTAATCCTTTGTTTCTTAACTTACTTTTATTCTTAATTATTTCTGTGATCTTAGCTCTTCTTTGTAGTACGTCAGTATCACACATCCAGTAAATTATGATCCTGTAGATTATCATTAATTGAGAGATAAATTATTAATAAGATTCTGTAAAAAAAAATAAACAATAATTTCAAACTTTTTTTTGAACAGGTGAATTATGTCTTTAAGCATAACACAATTATGCTTAAAGAAACAGTAACATATACAAGAGACCATGTTTGTAACTTATCATGTTGATTATTAGTCACAAGTATAAAACTGTGAAAAAACAACTGAAATATCAAGATTTTATAATAAAAATCTATTTGTGCAGAATGATTGCTGAAATTGGGTCAACTGTCACCAGTACATAAATTAAATAAATAAATAAATAAATTTTTCATTCTGATAGATGTATAATTTATGATATAGATCACATCAGGAATGGTAGGACATGTTTTACTTCATGGGTGAATAAAAGTACTCTCCCAACATTTACCTGGATGGATCATCTGGTAAAATAATGAAGAGACTAAATTTAATTAATGAAAAATTATTTGAGTACATACTTATTTACAAAGTTGAATAAAGAAAATTCAGGTTTTTTCAAATTCTTTAATAAGTGTAATTTAAAAATTTATCGACAATAATATCACTTTTAAATATGTTACTGGGGGAGATATTTTAAATGGTTTAATAATTAATTAAAAACACAATTGGAAGTGTAATTTTTTAATCGCTTTGTATTTGTTTTTCTTAATATAATCACATTTTTGCAAACTGAAGTATTTGTTGTGTTATCTGAAACAAACTGTTATCTAGTTACATAACAGAAGATAACAGAAAAGATAGGTGAGTATTGTTGTAAAAAACACTATTGAAAAATCATACAAAAGAGAAAAATTTAACAAACTTCCAGTGGGATATAAAAATACTAGAAAATGAAGATATTAGAGTTTAATTGTAAACTGTCAGTTTGAGAAACAGATTAAGTTTGAGAAAAAAGAGAAAAGAGTGGCAGAGGGTGAAAGAGAGACAAAAAAAGGAAAATAATACTGCATCTATATAAATAAAATACAATCTTCGTTTTGTGTGTGCTCTAATAACTCAAAAATTACTTAACTGATTTCACTGACAATTTCACAGTTTAAAAGATAACACAATTTATATATAAAGTCACAACCTTATAAATATATAAGGTTATATTTATACAACGACATTAAATTTGGTAAGAGAAATTTTATGTTATTTATTTATACATTTTTTCTTATGATTTATATAGTAGTGAGATTGGTGAGGTTTGAACTGTGGTATACATTCCAGCAATAGCAAAACATTGCCGGGTCCACTAATATAAAACAAAAATACAAAATCATTAAAAAAAATTATATTTTATTTTTAATTAAAAAATAATAAATATTAAAAAAGTAATAAAATAAAAAAAGGAAAATTCTCTGTCACTTTCCTTAGTCATTTTATAAGTGCTCAGAAGACTTACAAAAGGTACAACGGTATACCCACATATTACCTGTCAAATGACTGTGGAACAAAATAATTAAGTATATAAAAAGAATTATGACTAAAGTAGTGCAATTTATAAATCATGTCATTTGCTATTATGGACATTGCATAAAGGAAATTGCATCCAACATTTTTAACCTGGATGATCTATAGGGACAAGTTCATTGACCATTAGAAATTTATTTACTCCAAAACATTTCTTTTCCATGATTTTATTCATGAAACATATTATTTATTTACTCATTAACACATTAATACGTGAAACACACTGTTATTTATTTTGCTCTTAAGAGGACTAAAGTTGTCGTGAAGCCAACAAAAAGAGGGTTTATTTGGTCAGTCGCTAACATATGTTGCAAGTTTAGTAAAACACCTCTTTAACAGTATTTGAAAAAAAAACTGCAGGTATAAAGACAAACTCTTATAACATTCCTTTTCATATACCTTGAATGAATCTAAAGCTCAGTACGTAAATGCTAGTAAATTGAGTGAAAATTAAATTTAAAATAAAAACATACTGTTGCATAGATATTTTGGTAGTAATATACCTAATTTTCTAAAATACTTTACAAATCAAAACTATTGTGTCGTTAAAACTTCTCAACAATAAGAAATAAAAAATTAACACTTTTGTGGAAGAGGTATGTCAGTATAATCAATCTTAAGTTACAATTAAATTATATACTTACTTGAAATCGTTAAGTTTTCTTCAACACTTCATGTTTTGTAGGTAATATTTTTATAATTTTGTTCTGTTTGAAAACAGTTTTCCATTTTTCTTTATTACTTTATTTATTAATTTATCTATACTTTTTTTAATTGTCTCATGACAGTTGTTTAAAATATCACAGTTGTCCACCTCTAAAACAAACTTAAAATATTCTGAAGCAAAATTAGTATAACATAATTAATATGAAATAAACTAAACCTGAAAAATAAATACATACAAAAAATACCCAATAAATTTCCCCACAGGTTAACGCAACTTAAATTCATTAAAACTAAATTAATTCTAGTAAAAAAAATTTTGTACCCAAACCAGAAAAAAATATCACATCATGTTTGTATCCTACAGGTGAAGAGGGTAGACACGATCGTGACTTAAAACTAACACTTAACCTAATAAATAAAATACATGTAAAACCTGAAAAAATACACATATACAAACAACTATACATAAACAAAACCTACAAAGGGGCCTACTGGGAGGAAAGCGATATTTTTCTTAAAACTAACATACATATATTTATTCTAACATGCACATATTACCATAAATGAAATTGCTGTAGCAGCTTTAAAAAAATACATATACTGAAAAAAAGAGTTACAAAGTAAGTAATTTTCCTTCCAATTACATTACATAAAAACTACATTACATTACCAGAGTAGTAATTACTTAAGTCACGTTAACACTGTTCAAGTGATCCACACTTTTTAACCTATGTAGTTAAATGACCGGTGTCGTACCTGTAACAAAAGAAAAAACGAATGGTGTTAAGATATATTTTTTGTAATACGTTTCAAAATTTTTTTTAATAGTTTAATGCAAAGAACAGATCTGCACAACCAGTCTCAATGTAGTAGTATAATCAATTACTAAAAATAATAATTACGGGTAAAAATATACAAATTTATTTATTAATCTAATAAAAAGAAAATTGCAATTTCTCCTAAATAAATTTTCATTAACTACTAAAATTATAAGCAACAATTACATCGTGTTGCAAATGTAAGGATGCAGATTTTACCTAAAAATAAACTATCTAAGAGAACTGCATCAACTGTAAACAACTGAAACAAGTTGTAATAAGTTGTTAGGAGTTTTAAGTTATTACATGCAAGATCACACAAAGTGAAACCCAGGTTAGGATAAGGAAAACTGACATGCTGGAAATTAAGCACTCTGATAAGAAAGAAAAATATCCACATGGAGTTAAAAAAGATTAGTAATTGTTATGTGATCAGACTGCTAATACTATGATAAAAGAAAAAATTGAGTGACTTATTTTGAAAGCTTTGAGATTTAGGTGTGAAAGAAAGATCAATATAGATGTATTTACAAAAATCAAGGAAAAAGAAATACAATAAAGTCTGTTAGGAAAATAAAAGCTAATTGGTGATAGGGCAAAAAAGCTCAGAAACAAAAAAAAGATGGCAGGAGCGAAATAAAATTCTGAATAGCACAGGCGAAATGAGCCTTCTCAGGAATATAATTTGTTTACATCAAAAATTAATTTAAACATCAGGAAAAGATTTTTGAGAGTATATGTTCAGAGCGTCGCTTTACATGGATGTGAAACTTGGACGTGGACTTGGAAGGCATCCTGGAATAGTCGCTTTAATATTGTAGGGACAGGTAGAAGGAAATAATTGTGTAGGCAGGCAATGTTTGGAATATGTAAAACAAATTGTTAGGGATGTAGAATGTAGGGGTATACCGAAATGAAACGACTATCACTAGATAGGGAATCTTGGAGAGCTGCATCAAACCAGTCAAATGACTGAAGACAAAAAAAAAATTCTTATTCAGGGTAAAAATAATCTGATATCTCAAAAAATTGCAAATTAGGTCGGTATCTACTACCTAAATAGGGTATGGGTAGGTTTATTCATCTTATTTCATCATTATTCATCAACGGGTAGATTATCACTTTCTCATTATCCACATATTCGCATAACATGACAATAGTTAACAATGGAGATAAAGCCTTATTGTCATTGTTGTCAGGATGGGGAGTCTATTCAATACTAATACAACTATGAATACTGTATTCACCAACTGTTTTATGATTAGTGATTTAAAATACAGTTTCTGTTACAATTAGAAAGTTCATTATTGATATATAAATTGCTAGTTCTTTGGCGTTTTGTTACGTTTCAGAGAAAATCACTGTGCATATAGTTGTATTCAAGTTTTTGTAACCATTTCAGGTTGTTTTGGAAAGGCAAAATTCATTTTAAATAAATTGTAATTCTGGCATCTTTTTTTTCTTCACCTGGTTCTGCATTTCCACATTTGTTGAAATGGAATGTGGAACCAGATTATTAAGTCAATTATAAAATGTATATAATTAGGAAGTATTAAATAATGAAGACAAAAAGAATATTCTTGTTTTTAATCAGCTTTGTTTATAATTAACTTTTGTAAAAAAAAGTTAAAGTTTTTAAAAGGCTGATTTGGATAAAAGGACCAAATTTATCAATTAAAAAAAATATAGATGAAATAACATCAATTTTAATAGTCATGTCTAATATATACTCTTTTACATTCAATAATGGAAGTATGAATAAAAATTATAAATATAAAACAATACAAAGATTACATGGGAAATTTGAAGAAGCATCAGAATTTTCTAGCGGTTGCTTCACTGAATGCTTTTACTGCCATGTGATCTGAATAATACCATATTTTACATTAATGATAAGAGTAAAAATTACCTTAATTTTTTAGCCCTCTTGCTTTTGCGGTCTTATAGTTGCAGCCCTGCTAATAACAACCAGGTCGATTCGTCTTCTTTTTTCTTTTTTATAATCAAAGTCTACCAGTAAATGAACAACAAACTGCTTCATCATCTGCCAGAACATCAGTGGTATCCACCGGCATAGACTTGCGTCGGTAGATACAGATGCTGAAGAACTGCAAAATAAGACCACTGCAACGCAGAACCAACTGGAGCGCTATTTCTTAAAACTGAAATTTCAAATCAGGGTTTGCTCTTATTTTTTATTTCCATGAATAACCATGGAAATAATTATAGTTTTCAATAACGTCACGATTTCATTTTGCATCTGCTAAATTTTGATTCATTTACACATACAATTATTTCATTTAAAATAATAAACAAAAACTATTTAAAATTTTTATTAAATATCTTTAATTAAAAGTTTTGGTTATTTTTTTTTTATCAAATTCATTCAACCAATATGAGCTTATCCTGATTCGAACTAAAACACACAAAAAAAAACAATATTTCTGAAGCTGAAGATGATGACTGCACATCAATGCTCACTGCTGATTGGGTAAAAGGGACAGGGTGGACATTCCCCCCCTTAATGAAAAAGTATATATTTTACACTTAATATATTTTGTAATTTAATAATATTAAGAAACTTTTATATCCCTTATAAAAAAATAATTATTTTTTTATGATAAAAAAAAACGCAAAATAAAATGAAAAAAGCTGCTGCCGTTGATAAAAAAATTTAAAATTCATAATTTAAAAATATGTAAACTACTTTTAAATGAAAAAAAATCAAAATTAATTTAAATACTTCTTAAAACTTCAACTAAATTTATCATTAACTTAATTCTGTAACAAAATTAAATTTCCATTTAGTAATTAAACTGTACAAAAATATGATAATATAGATTAAATTCTAACAAAAAAAAAAAATAATAATAATAATAGTAAAATAAATCAAAAAATTATAATTTTGAAAAATTAGGTAATATTTTTCATTTTGGGTGGGTATTAAGGAGGACTGCTGCCGAAGTTGAAGTGACGAACTGAAGAACGCTGATGAAAGTTGACTGTAATTCGCTGGATAAGGACAAGGGCCAAGGTGGATTGTCCCCCATTAATTAAAAATTTGTAAATTACTTTCTTAATTAAATGAATTAATATAGCACTTAAAGAAATACAAAATTACAACCCTTAAAGAAATCACACAATCCTTAAAAAAATACAACCCTTAAAGAAATAAAAAACATGTTAAATTTTCTATACGTTTAATTTTATAGATTTCTTAAACTAAAATAAAAATAATAATTTTTATTAATGTATTAATACAAAGAAAACTTATCTTTAAATAACAAAAATAATTTTGAAAAATGGGTATATATATCCCCCATCGGGTGGGCAATTGGAAGGACTGCTGCTGCAGAAGCTGGAATTACACCTGAAAAGACACAACATAAAAATACATATGGGTGTTAACGTTAGTAACACCCATCTTATACCATTCGCGTAATCCACATTAACGAATTATGCGTAGCACCGTATCGAAGGACGGCCGGTGACCGACACGGGTGATCGCGTTCACACGTACGCGTCGCGCACTCACTTATTGAATTAACAACATATTTATGCTTATTACACTAATGCTTAATATAATGGGTGTTCCAAAAACGGCTTCAGGTTTTTAAATGACATTAACTAAAACTACAAAGAGATTTTTCTTTCAGGCAAACTTTTATATATACAAAGTTGTGTTCTTCAAAAAACTAACCACGGCCGCGATTTAGCAAGAACAGCGTGTAGAAATTATACAAATTTATTTTGAAAATGGTCAGTTAATGAAAGAAACATATCGTAAAATCGTAATTTTTTCGGAGCTTTTGATCGTCCTACAGAACAGGCGGTTGGAGATTTTGTGAAAAAATTTGAAAACGCTGGGTCTGTTCTCAATACGCTCAGGGAGGCCAAAAATTGCACATTCTGCTGAAAGCATTGATTTTGTTCGAGAACCTATCGCAAATGAGCATAAACATCAATTTAAGGGCTATCTAAAGAATTTTGCATTCCTCGGATCAATTTATGAGAATTTTATTCAAGGATCTGCATTTACACGCATACAAAATTCAGCTGACGCAAGAGTTAATAGTGGTGAACGATCAGCAACACAGAAATTTTGTTACTTGGATAATTAAAAAAAAAGCAACGGATCCACACTTTTAGCATAAAATAATCTTTAGCGATGATGCTCGTTTCTCATTAAACGCATCTGATGCATTCAATGACGCATCTGATGTTTCTGTCACATTTTATGGGAAAGAAAACCTTAAAATCATTCACGAAGGACCATCTAATAAGGTGATAAGGATAACCTTATGCGCAAAAATGTTCAGTTTTGTAAGTTTTAAAATCCGGAAGAATCATCGACCCAAGGCAATCAAGCCAATAGCACTTCAGTTTTAAATAAAGAACCCAAAATATTTCACAGAGTTTAATTTTTATACACAAACAAGATCCTAAAGCCATTTTTAGAACACTACATATTTTAACATATCAGCCAGTAAACTACCAATTAAACTCTATAAGCGGAGCTTATAAATAAATTTAATATTCTCCGCTAACCAAGAGAATATTTTGATTTCAACATGTATCCTGCCGAGCAGAACACAACTCTGATAGCTGATAGTCAATATTTTCTGCAAGACAGAGATCTGTTTTGTCTACAGATTTGTTTTTCAGTATTATATTTCAAAACTGGTGACCCTGCAGTACAGAGTGCATCTTTTTTACGGCTGATATTGTATAATTTCGTTCAAGGTAGAAAATATGTACCCTGCAAAGCACATCTTCTGTTGCAGATGATAATATATCAATCCCTGCATGGCAGAGATGTAACCCTGCAGAACAGAGAAAGATGATGCTGATACTACTGTGATGTACAGTACACAGCTCTATAATGGTTACTGGTTTAATTTAATATCGAATTGTAACCTTACAATTCATTAAAACTACAGCATACAACCGGTAAAATATTTATACCAATTTTAGCAGATATGAATGCCTTTATATAAAAAACTATAGCAAATAATTTTAATAAAGCCAATTAAATTAAATACACAATTATATTACATATAAATCCATAACACAATTATGGAGGCTTATTGTATTATGCAGATGTTCAATGCACTAATAGAGACAAAATTAAACTATGAAACCGATGTACTGACATTGTCATGTAAAGTTATTTATTTGACGATTTGCAAATGAAGAAATCAAAACCTGAATACAAATAGCCATTAATTGTTGTTAAGTGAAAAAGCCAAAGTTTGAAATCATAGTTGTATTTAGCGAATAATAATTAATTATAAGAAACAGCAGTTTAATCAATTCCCATAAAAATGGAAGACTGCAATGAATATGACAGTGATGAGAATGAAATTAGAGGTAGAACAAGTTATAAATAGAGAAAGCTATAGAAATTTTACTGGTTAAATTGAGTTTGCAACAGCTGTTATAAAACAGATGGATTTAGCTTTTTTGAACTTTCTGGTAAATTTAACTTTACAAATCATTTGAGTTTTTATGATTAGACAAGTACGGTACAAATAAAAATCCACTCTGCAAGATCTTAATCGAAAATAAATTTGTGTTTTTATCTTTCATTTTGGTCATTCTAGAAGTTTCCACGTACAGCTTCATGCATTACAGTCTTTTTTTAACCTTGTTCTCAAATGATAATATAATATGCATTATTAGGGGTTAATAGAAAACTTTTATTAGAATTTTAAGAAATAAAATAATGAAACAAATAAATTATAAAACAAACGAGTTCTACCTCAAAATAACTACACAATCTTTTTATCTGAATAAATGTTAAATGTTTTTAGAAAGGTATTTTGTTTCTACAGTTTTTGCTCGGCTAAATCAAGGCAAAGTAGGTTAAATGATATAACAAAGAAGAAAAAGTTTTTCTATCAAATTCATGGTAAAAAAACACCCGGATAGAAATAAAATATAATTCAATATATAAAGGAAGCGATAAAACAGAATAATAAATCTATTTCTAAATAAAGTGGATGAGCCATATAATAACAATAATATTAATTTACTTGATTTAAACAATACATAAGCGTATATTTACCAATACTGGACAATAAAATTAAAACAAATCTCTAAATTCACAAATAAATTTACCCCAGCAACATATTTAAAACAACTTTTGGCCAATATATTTTATAACATCTACACTAATGGGACTGGCAGGATAAAATTATTTTTATGTATTGTATATATTTATTCTATATTAAATTTATTTTAACTTTTTATTTTTTCTCAAACCATTAACAGGCTTAAGCCCGTACTTGAACAGATGAATTCTGTTGCTTATAAAAAGTGATTGGGATTTGAACCTAGAAACTAATAGATGAAAAGCATTGATTTTTAATTTGTTATTGCTCTGTCCCAAAGCAGTATAAAAGAGAATCAGAAAATAGAATATAGTAAAAATTTCAAAACAAATCATTAAAAGTGAAAAAAATAACAATAATAATTTAAGAAATTCAAATTATGAAATTTTGAACTGTGATAAATGAAACTAAAAGAACCAGAAAATATTTGTTTTCTTATTTTAAAATACTGACTTTATTCAAATATTCTATTATAAATATTTTATAAAACATTAATTCAAAGATAAAAAAATTAATAAAAACAGCAAAACTTCTTAAGAAGTTTCTTATAATATAATTAATTATTATTATATTATCATAACCTCAAACAATCAGATCAACTCTTTGAATACGTTGTAGTTATCAAATAAATTCATTAGTGGTTATACTAAAACTTGATCTATGGTTAAATATTTAATAACAACATGAATAATGTACATAAAAAACCCATTCTCCATTATAAGCACATATATTGTTATAATTAGTGTTAAAGTTAATATAAGTAAAATATAATATAAGAAGAATATAAAATAAGAGTATTTAGTAATATATAATAAGAATAAGTAATACATAGTAAGAGTAATGTAAAATAAAGAGTATAAAGAATATAAAGTATAATATAAGAAGAATATAAGTTAGTAGACAAACCCATTACCATTATAAATACATATAACCGATTATAAACACATAATTATCATTAGTGTTAAAGTTAATAGTTAGTAATTAGTACATTAATTGTTAGCAATACTACATTTTTTTATGTACATATTAATGTTGCTATATTTCAGCAGAAAAAAAAAACAGTTTTAAGCAATGTTTACAACTTTCTTCAAAGATATTAAAACTTTAATCTGATTGGAAGGTTGAGATAATTATTATTATATATAAGCCTGTCATTGGTGAATATTAAACTGACAATGACGTGGTAAACCATAATTATTCAAAGAATAAATATGAAGACAATAAAAATATTAATAAATTAGAAAATTTTTTAAAATTATTCTATAGAAAGGGTGCATAAGATATTTGTCTAGAGAAATATATGAAATTAGAAATCTAAAATATTGTGAAAATAAAAGAAGCTGTTATATTTTGCCATGAAATAATTAACATAAATGTAAAATATGAACATATAAAAATGATTATTTAAAATTTTACTAAGGGCAAATAAAAAATTAAATCGTGCATATAAATGACAGTTGAAAAATTATTTCACGATTCTCAAGGACATGGGAAGGTCATTCGTGAAAAGATGTTTGGAAATTTGTGTTGCTGGGGAAAAATGAAAAATTCTGAATAAACAGAATAGATGTTTATAACCTGCAGAAATGATGAAACGATCAAAGAATTTGATTCTGGAAAAAAGAAAGAAAAATTTAAGAAAAATTTCAGGATCTAAATATAAAAATAATCAAAATATCTTAAGACCATATGAAGAAGTTCAGGGCTTATATGAAAACTTAAAAAAACATAATGGACAACCGATTAAAAAAAAATTTTAAATTAAATTTCTAATATTAAAAATAGCTGGTTTCAAGAAAATGAGAAAAATCTAAAAGAATTAAATATTAAAGAAGAAAAATTTTATACCGATATACTTTTAGAAATAAAAAAATTTAAAAATTATTTCAGGAAAAACAAAGAGGAAAATTGAGAAGAAAACTTTTCCACAAAGAAAGAGATGAAGTCAGAGAATGAAAAAATAATGGCTGAAAAGGAAAGAAAATTCAGAGTAAATTTTTTTTAATGCGATACATAGATGGTCCAAACAAAAAAGAAACAAGGGAGAGTTTACAGAAATGTTAAATTTTACCATGAATTCTCTTTTATACAGATTTTATCTTTTATTATTTATTAAATATAATCTAATTAATTTTTTTTTATTTTCCAGTAGAATTTATAGCAATAGAAAATCAGACATAAAACAAATATCAGGCAATATATTTCTATAATCGATTTGTTTGACAAAATAATTTTTAAGAATGATAGGAATAAAGAATAAAGTCGTTAAAAATGGAAAAAATCATGAGGTTAATTTATGAGAATTTACATATTGTGGCAGATATTCAATAAGCTTCTGTTTCCACATTTCCAGAAATATAGAGTTGAAAGAAACTAAACGTAAATATTAAATTATATTTCATTAAAATTAATTATGTAATAATGTAATTAGTTAATTAAAAGAAAGTATAATTCTTTTATCATGATTAAAATCCCTTGAGATATAAATGAAAAATATAATAGCTTAGAGCATAAATAATATAATGTGGTGTAATTGTTGCATGTTTCTATCTCTTAAATGATTTAAATCTTTAAATACGAATTATGATATATTTAAGTATATAATTTCTATAAGCTTTCAAAAAAGTACATATAGATTAATGAATATATTTGTTTTTATTTACGATGAAGAAACAGTTATATCTTCTCATTTTTATGTTTGTCTGAAATTACATCCTGTTTGTTCAATATAGAATTTTTCAAAGTAATACTTATAAACTCTTGGGACATTGTATTTGATAGAATCTTCTACAAACTGTGATCTATTCTGAAAGTTATGTTGTATTCAGGTCTTCATTTATTAAAAGTTTTAGAAATTTTGAAAAAAGTTTAGATAGAAAGATGAACGATAGAAAACTAGTAAATAACATTATTAGTATGTTTATAAAGCTACTATTATTTAAAATTATTAAAAAAAGTACTCATGAAATAAAAACAATAAATACTTAGATAAAAAAGAAGAAATAACAGAAAACAATGGTTTATGTGATGCCCAAATAAAAAGTACTGAAATAACAATAATAATTTTTATTTATTTTGTTTATTTAAAATTACAAGTGGTCATGTAAACTCAAATAGACATTCAAATTACTGCTTATAAAATAGCATAAATTCGACGTCTTTTTCAATAATTGATGTAAATAAGCAGTAATTTCATTCGGCTGTAACAAATTTAAAAATTCAAATGTAAATATAACGATATGAAACTTTCAGTTTCAAGCTGAGTTTCAAGATTGTAGGCAAAATTTCAACTGGCTATTTCAGCAGCCAATTTCATTCTGTTGCTCACATTTTACTAATTCTTCTGTAAATAAAGATATGAAACATTCAGTTTCACATCAAATTAAGATTGTAAGCAAAATTTCAATTGCCTACAATGAGTAATCTTTGCTTATGTAAGGTACCAGCCAGTTTCATCCTGCTGCAAACATTTTACCAATTCTACTGTAAATAAAGATATGAAACATTCAGTTTCACATCAAATTAAGATTGTAAGCAAAATTTCAATTGCCTACAATGAGTAATCTTTGCTTATGTAAGGTACCAGCCAGTTTCATTCTGCTGCAAACATTTTACCAATTCTACTGTAAATAAAGATATGAAACATTCAGTTTCACATCAAATAAGATTGTAAGCAAAATTTCAATTGCTTACAATGAATAATTTTTGCTTATGTAAGTTAGCAGCCAATTTCATTCTGCTGCAAACATTTTACCAATTCTACTGTAAATAAAGATATGAAACATTCAGTTTCACATCAAATAAGATTGTAAGCAAAATTTCAATTGCTTACAATGAATAATCTTTGCTTATGTAAGGTACCAGCCAATTTCATTCTGCTGCAAACATTTTACCAATTCTACTGTAAATAAAGATATGAAACATTCAGTTTCACATCAAATAAGATTGTAAGCAAAATTTCAATTGCTTACAATGAATAATCTTTGCTTATGTAAGGTACCAGCCAATTTCATTCTGCTGCAAACATTTTACCAATTCTACTGTAAATAAAGATATGAAACATTCAGTTTCACATCAAATAAGATTGTAAGCAAAATTTCAATTGCTTACAATGAATAATCTTTGCTTATGCAAGTTAGCAGCCAATTTCATTCTGCTGCAAACATTTTACCAATTCTACTGTAAATCTTTTTTTATGTAAGGTAGCAGGCATTTTATTGCAACAGTTTTTTTATAATTTCATAAAAATATAGAAAAAAATAAATATACTTAAGAAATTGAAAATGTTTATGCATAAAAATGTTTAATTACATTTCTATAATACAAAAAAAGCAATGAATATGTCACCATGAAAGCATGGAACATAGTGGAAAAACTATTTTTATCAAACATATTAAATTTATTTAAAATATAACAAAAAATATATCATCACATAACTCTATCAATGCATATTTATATTAAAAATAAATAAAATATTAAATGAAAAATACATCATTGCATTTTATAATTTTGGGCAAAGGCAAGTGTCACGTTGTCTACTAAAGCGCAGTAACTATTTACGTTAAACTTTTAGTTAAATAATTCAATTTGAAATACTTAAAACTGTAAAATACAATTATTCATCGCATAAACATGTTGTGTTCAATAAGCTTACCTAATTTTACCTTAAAATCCTGTTCAGTTTTACATTTTACTTTAAAGTAACGACGGAAATAACGTTAACGGTTCGGTAGTTGACGACGAAGAGAGGTAGGTTAACCGATTAACGCCGAAAACAAGATCGTCGTTATCATCGCTTTAACTTTCTTCTTTTTCTTAATTTCATTTATAATCTTAATTTTCATCAGTGAATAATTTTAATTTATTTTATTTATTTATGAATATAATTTAATAACTATTTTATAATAAATTATAAAAATAATGCAATCTCTATTTTTATAAAAATAGTTGAATCTCAATAAAAAAAAATTCTGATCGATGCAGCTGTATATAGATTTTATTAGATCATATGTTTTCGGCGAAGATAGGTTAGGTGAAATTAAAATCTATTATAATGAGCAAAAAGATTGAAAGAACGTTTAAAAAATAAATGGTTATAGCAATATTTTAAGAAAATCTTGTAATGGTTTTAAGGTTGTTAATAATTAAATATACTTTATTATAATTTAATCAAATTATTATTAAATTTTAAAATTGAAAGGTTAGCCTACGTTCACGAACGTTTTTAACAGTTTTATTTTCAGTTTTACTGTCTGTTGTTTAAATAAAGGTAGATAAAATAAAAACAATCAAATGTAAGTAATAGATCGTACTAAATGTCAAAAAATATATATTAGAATTTGTACTCGACTTTGCACGGGCTTTGTTCATTAACTTTGTTGTCCTTTCTTTTACGGGAGCAATATTATTCTGTTAATGAAGTTTAAATAATACTAATTAAAAACATGATTTTTCTGCATTCCGTTCAACGCGTGCATAAATATGTGTTCAAAACAATTTCCAGTGTGTATTTTTATCTTATAATTTATTTTTATATTTACGTTATAACTTATACTGACGTGATATATATAATGTATTTTTATATTTCGTTGAGAATAGATTTATTTGTTTACATATGTAAGTCTTATTTAATTGATAAATTTAACTAAATATTCATAAAAAAAATTTATAAGAATTTTTACTCGGCTTCGCACGGGAAGTTCATAAATAAAATTATGGTGTCTCGTTTTAATAGAAAACTTTTTTTTTAAAATCAACATTATATTATTGACTACGTTGAAGTTTGTTTATTTATAATTTTTTGCCGGGAATCAAACCAGAGACCTTTCGGTTTAATAACCGAGCACACTTTCATCGAGCCCTGCCTTTTAACCTTTATGTTTTTATAACAACATATATTATATGAAATCGATTAAATATAAAATTTAAAATCGTTACTCATTTAAGAAATTAAAAAATCGCTACAGTACTACTTTCGTATCAAAGTAACGTTTTTATAAAAATTACCGTTAATTTTATGGGGACTATTATACAGAATCCTAACAAAATATGGCAATCCTTAAATAACTTTTCAACAGTTAGAAAAGTTAAATTTAGCAAATTCTAGTATAATAAAATGATCTATTTTTTTTGGTTATGAGTACTTCACCTTAAGTCAGCAGAGGACTCCCATGGGAAAACTACTCAAAACCTAAATAGAAAGGGTAGGGTTATGAAACATAATTTTAAAGGGCATTGAAAAACAGAAATGTTAATGTAAAACCATCAGGCTACGTCAACTCTAATTAAAATTGCGGTCATTTAATGTTTTTTTAGATTTTATTACAGAAATGATCTGCAGTACCTGTTACATAGCTTTTAAAAAATCAAACACCAAAAAATAAATGTATAAAATAAAATTTAGCAAACGTTCCAACCTCAAAACGATTTATATTTCGGTATTAGATTATCATACACGGATTCTCTAAAAAAAAGAATCTTGGGGTGAAATATTTCGGGTTCCACAACCCTATGAAAATAATGGTAATTTAATATTTTCACAATTAGTTTATAATAAATCTCAAATATTGTTCTGAAATCGAATAAAAAACAATTAATTACGCTTTTATTAAAAGGTGCACTACAAAAAGGAAAATAATTTCACTTCCATATTAAATCAAGAATAAATATTTATACATCTTCGATTAAATTCAAATAATATTTTATATTGAAAATGATCTATAAATCTGTTTTCTACTCGCAGTAGTGAATGTACTTTTACGTGAACATTTATTTATAATAATGCATATGGAATGAATTTATTAACAAAATTCTTTTTACATTTTATATCACGCTTTTATTATTTTTGTAATAATAAAAGCGTGGGGGCGTCCTTAATTATATTTAATATACATTTCAGTCATAATTTACTATGTAATATAATGAAAGCGCCCTCCATGTTTTTAATATTCGTGATAAAAATGTAATTTCTAAGAAAAATGAAGGTTATATCAGATTTAAATAAAAAAAAACAACCTTGGTTGGTGAGTTATGTAGTTGTGATTTTAAATTTTAGTTAACTTTGTTGCAAAAAAAATTGGTTGAAATGATAATTGCGAAGAAAGGTACCGCTATCGTGCTAAAACTGAGCCATTTAGATACATTTATTTTTCTGACTAAAAAGAACGCCGATTCTGGGAAAATCGCTTACATAAAGTGTGTAATTTCTGTCAGAAATTTTCAAGCGAATATTTGATATGTTCCTGGAAAGGATTAGAGAACAGTGATTAGCTTCCAAAATAATAATTCATTCCATGATCTAAAGTGGCATTGTTAGAAAAACACAACTTAAGGAACGAAACTTATTGCATTGAAACATGAATAGCATTGAATGTTTACAACACACAATAGTATATTAAAGTAGTAACATATACCAACAATAATAGCGCTAATAGGAGCAGTGTTAAAGATGACACTGAAATAACTGCAGTTCAAGCTCTCTCAGTTTAGTTCTTAAGTTTCTCACCCTATGTGAGGAAATATATATGTTAGCGCTTTTGCATGCGCACCGCGTCATAACATGTATTTACAACTTTTTTAAAATGTTTTTAATACATTGTTAAAGTGTGCTAATTTGGAAGAATTAAAAAAAAAGTAAGATATTTTTATTTAATTTATTATAAATTTATTATTTTATAATATTTATTGTTTATCATATTATTTATATAAAATTATATATTATAAATAATGTTTTCCACTATGATCGTGTTTATATATATATATATATATATATATAGTATTTTTATAATAAAAAAATCAACTTGAATAACCCAAGTACAGAATTACAAAGTAAATGAAATGACACTTATCTTATTTTTTATTCCAAAAGCAACTTTGCAGGATCCTGCATCATCAGTTGTATATAATATATTTATACAAAATTAAATATCAAACATAATAAAAAATAAAAATATTGGAAATAGCTAATTTTAATATTACAATTTGGAAATAGTGGAAATCAAAAAATTTAATTTAAATAATACTAGAAAAAGTTTGGGCATTTTGCAGAGATTTTATTTATATATATATATAAATACAAAAGATTCCAACTTGATAACTTTCAGATAGAATATGAAGATGACACTTAAAAGCAGCAACAGATGGCAGCATGTTTTTAGATAAAAATAGAAATAATCATAATTTTTATAAATAGTGTGATTTAAATCCACGCAGTAATGTAAATGACTTTTCAGGTTACATAGTATAAATTTGTACTATTTATATTATTTTATAAATTAAATTTTAATTTATTTATAGTAGTAAAAGTTATTTTATTTATCTGACTTCATATGTCTTTTTTTATATATAATTGTAATTTCAATCTTTTAATTTTTTATTATGTTTGATGGGTAATTTTATATAAATATATTATTTACAACTGATGATCCCACAAAAGTGCTTTTGGAATAAAAAGTAAAGTGTTATTTCATTTACTTTGTAATTCTTTACTTGAGGTGTTCAAGTTTTTTTTTATTATAAAAATACAATATATTGGTATAGAAGAATATGGATCTTTACTATAATTCTATGGATACTACAAATCTACAGGTTGTCCAGACTAAAAGTACAGCTTAATATTAAGAGAACCAGTTAACATAACTTGATAACTTTTTTTTAAGTAAACACAGCAACTAACTCACACCATGTTTTAATGTAAGTTAGTCTACTTTAGAATATCCACCTTATGTAGCTCATCAAAAGCTTAGACGATAATCTAACTCTGCCAAGTGATATCTGAAATATCAAGCTGGCCATGCAGGGAATACAGGGCCTACATCCAGGGAAGTGTTGTTCAGGAACATGGTAACATCTCAATATAAGTGTGGTGGAGCACCATCTTGTTGGAAACCGAATCTGAGGAACAGGAAAATTCTCAACCAAGTCGAGGTACATGTACCCTGTCACAGTGGGCTCCATGAAAAAAATCAGTCTGATTACACCGTTTTTGTTCCATCATAACTAGACATTGACTTTGGGTGTCCCTTTCATTTTTGATTACTGCATAGGGTTTTCAGTACATCAAATTTGACAATTGTGTCTTTAACTATCCCGCGTGTATGAAAAGTTGTCTCACCACTAAATAAGATATCAATATAATCAGGATTGTTTTTAACATGGTGATTACCTCTGCAGCAAACTGATGTCATTGGCGGCAATCATTTGGTTTACTGTGATGGAGTTGTAATCTGTGCTCTTGCAAACTGAGCGCTTATGACTAATGTTGCGAACAGTAGAAAGAGATATTTGCAGTTCGTAACTAGGTCGCCTAATAAAGTTAATGGGTCTGACAGTGAATGCATGGCTTACTTGATCTATAGTTTCATCACAACTGAAACCTTTGATGATTTCCAGTCTCTTAAAGTCATACCGTGGAGTATGTTATACTTGGATATAGAATTGATATTCCATTCAGTTTGTACAAGCCGTTGAACATATGTATATGATTGAAACTCCATTAACCAAAGCATGCACTGAATGGTTTTTGTGGGATCCACCTCTTGAAGGAGTACAATTGCATTGGAGTCGGCTTGTCTGCACATCATATGCATATTCTACTGACTCTTGAAAGTATACTGAACAAGTCTTGGAGATTTATCCTATCATTTGAGCCGATTAAGAAATTAGGACTGATTTCCTAAATATAGGCCATTAATTTTGGATACCTTTAGCCCAGATATTAAAAACCTTTGCCTTTACTCACATATTAAAAACAAGCAAGAAGTGATACCTGTTCCTGTTGTCAGTATTGACCTCAAAGACTTTATTTTTAACTTTTTACCAACTTACTAGTAAAAAAAATGGCTGCTTCTTTCATGTTCAATTTCTTTAAAAATTTTTTCTTTTAAAGAAAACTTTATGATATAAAACTAATGATATACAGCAAATAAGTATAGAAAGCATTAAATAAACGATCATGTGAGCAAGATATCCAATACTCAAAGTAGAAGACAGATTAAGTAAACTTCTCAATGGTAAACTGTATGATGTTGACATATTTTGAAGGCTTACCTTCCTTTGTTTAATAGTTGATGAAATTTATAAAATTCAAAACAATTTCTACTCTCAGAGGAACTTGTATCATTAAAATATTGTTTTCTGGAGTTAAAATTTCTCCTTATAATTTTCACAAATCTATTGAAAAATATGTACAAGATCTTAATACTAATGTTATACGTTTTGATGACATATTTATTCAAGAATATCAATCCTGATGAAATAAACTGTTAAAGAAAATAATGTAGGATGTAAACCGACCATTTGAAACAATGAGGCTACTTCAACGGCTGGAACTCTTGCCCGGGGTGTATGTATACTGTGCCAAGTAAAATGAAGACCATCACAAAAATGTTTTATTTGCAAATCACACTACAATATTATTTCAGCAATTATTCCCCCAACCACAATTTTTCCCATATTTCAATATATTATATAAGAGGTGAACATGAAGAGGAAATATGAGAAAAAATTGCCGTAATGTTCATAGATAACATGAATGAGCAGCTGAAGATAAGAAAAAGGGCAGTGTCCATGTTCAGTTGCGAGAAAATGAGAAATGCTGTAATCAGTCTGTGTGGTGATGGAGTCATGTCCTGATGTGAATCCTTTTCTTTGAGCCGATTGTGAGTACGGTATAACTAGGTTCATTATTTTGTCTTAAGACAAAGAGAAATAGAAAAAGTTTTTGTTTGATCACAATGTGTTTCTGCATTCTAAAACTTGTCCAGATTGTGGGCACTCTATTACTTTGGACAAAAATAAAGGTGGCTTTCAGTGTTACAATCTGGTAATTTGGTTTTTCTGGCATTTCTCCCACCACTACCCCATTTGGTTGCCATAAAGTATAAGACTGAATGTCCATGCCACAAACAGCTACTGTGCCTCAAAACGGTTTAGCAAATAATATCGTAATTAGCTCCTAGAGCTTACCTAACTGTATGAGCGGATTAAGCGTGATGCCCTACATCACTTGCTTGCATGTCTCACCGCTCATTTGCCATATATTACTAAAATGGGTAGGTGCATCCTGTCTACATACTAAAATATATGAATTGTCAATAAATTAAAATTTATTTTCAAGGACAGCAATTCGCTGCTATGTCTAGGTCGCTGAATGCCAGCTGTCCACCATATTATACTGCTTGGAGCTATATTTGACCGATGGCCAGCCATTTCTCGAGGTAGCTTCCAATAGCAAGCGGTAGAAGTATTATACCCCTTAAACTATTGATGCTGGTTGAACAAAGCAACAGCATCAAGGAACTTCCACACAATTCGACAATGTGGCTCACGACACATTGATTTGCCACTTAAGAGTGGCCAATTTTCCTCTTTACCTCTAAGTTCCAGAGTGACCAGAGTTCTGGACCCCCAAGAGCTGGGCAGTCGAACATCATGTGTTCATTCGACTGGACCTCCCCATAGACACACAGCTCATCAGCTGCCAGGCGGAATCAAAACAGATATTGGTTCAAATTAGAGTGATTGGAGAGCATTTGGGCTTCCATTGCCCTTAAAAACGAACTAGAGGTGTAACATTCGGCCAAGTCATGTATAAATCTATACAAGGGCCTATCCTTAATCATGGTGTGCCATTCTTGCTGCCATGCTCCCATTGCGAGACTGTAAAGTCTCCTCCACAGGTAGAGATGGGCAACTGTTAGAAATTTAGAACCGGTACATTGCGATCACCGTTCTGCTTTGGTACAGGCCCGGCTCGAAAGCACATCCCAAATACTTCGGCCTTCCTACCTCTTCGCAATCTCCACATGGCTGCCCGAACTTTCACCACTAAATTGATTACAAATTACTAAATTGATTTATTACAAAAGCCTCTCCAACAGAAGGCTTTTGTAATAGGTGTAGTCTCATAGGAGGTTGTTTTAAACACACCAGTGCATACAATTAAGGATGTGGTGTCCCTTATTAGGGAACAGAATACTAATTTGGATGATGCCGCCTTCCAGCAGGAATGCAGGCTGGTCTTTAAAACAGGCAGGCGTGATACCCAGAAATATCACGAAGTCTTTGAGGTGGGTCCTGGTCTTTCAAAAATTTGCGTCCACAGGCAGGCTGTTTATCAATTTTGGATCCTGCAGGTAAAAGAGTATGTGGATGTTCAAAGGTGTTTTAAGTGCTGCAGATACAGTCACAGGGCTAATTTGTATAAATTTGCCTTTGTGTATGCACATTGAAATGAAGAGGGCCACAAACATGATGATTGTTCGCATAGGTTCGAGGCTCTGACCTGTGCGAACTGTAAGAGATTGTGTACAAATCATGAGCACCCGTTGTCAGTAAGGAATGTGGCTGTTATGTAAGGGCTGTTGAGCTATATTTTAACTCTTTAGATGGTTAGGTTCGGTCAACTTAATGCTCAGGGTGTTTATGTAGTCCAAGTTGAGAGCTGATATTGTAGAATGATGGGGTCTATATGTTGTCCTGCAGCACCCAGACGTAATTAGGGGTAATCTGCCAGGCTTTCATAGCTGGAAAAAGTTTTATGTAGTACATGCCTGTATGTCTGCTATTCTGTGCAGGAAGTCGCTTGATAGTCTTCATACGACAGGTTTCTGACACACATCATGTTGTGATTAGACATGTCACCCATGGTCAGGACCTTACAGTTATTAGCTCATACTTCCAATACAGGGATCCCACTGAGGAATATTCAGCGAGGTGGGATAGGATTCTTCGTAATGTGGGTAACAATCCAATCTTTATAGGTGCCGATGTTAATGCGAAGTCACTTTGCTGGCACAGTGGGATCATTGATCATGGGGGTTATTTGATTGAAAGTATCATCATGCAGCATAATTTTGAGATTTTTAATGTTGCAGACCAGTTAGCTACTTACATCGGTATGGTTGACACATGTAGGGCCTTTTTAGGTGCAAATATTGACATTACCATTGGTAGGTACATCTCTGGTAACAGTTCTCAACTGGTCTGTTGACTGATACTTTTTGAGATAGCAAACGAGCTGCGTGATGGCTATGAGTGGCGCTTTCTGCATCGGAAGGCGGACTGGCCAAAATTATCCTCTTTGTTGGAGTTCAGGTTTTAGGTTTTATCTCAAGACCTTGATGACCTGCTGTTAAATGAGTGCATATGATTAAGGCCCTGTACTGGGCACTCCTTAAATTTTGAATAAGTGCTCGATTTCTTTCCAATCTATGCGCTCAAAAGGACGCAGTATAACAGGTCACTTTCGAAGACATCTCGGTACACTATATATAAATGACAGCCCGTAATCCTTCTGACAATTCTCCTAAGCTTATGCATCACAGACAACATCCACCGCTACTTGCCTAAGTGGTTGCTAAATCACTTAGGCAAAACACTTCTCATCAAACAAAACATCTAGGTACTTATGTACTCTAACTCGGCTGATTACACAGCCTTTATACTTAATATGGGGGTTACGAATTTGTCTCTATCCTTGAGAAACATATACTTCATTTTGGGCATAGAAATCTTTAAATTTTGCATGTCCATCCAGCCCTCTGCGTTTGACAAAGCCACCTGCGCTCAGTCTTCTAGCTGTGGGCGTGAATTACGACGAACTAACAGGAGACAGTCATCGGCGAAAGCCTAGGCCATGATCCCTTCTGGGAATGACAATCCCAGAAATCTGTCGTATACCAGGTTCCACAGCAAGGGACCTAGAACAGAACCATGCAGGCTTCCCTGGTGACAGATTTTTCCACAACTAGGTGCGCATTCTTAAACAGACCTGTACAGTTAGACAAATAGTCACGTACCACGGCCTGCAGGGCTACAGGAACATTGTGGCATTCCAACTCATAGAGGACAGAACTCCTACACAAGAAAGGAAATGCTGCCTCTATGTTAATAAAATTTGCCAAAACATATTTACAGTCGGCAAAAGCATTTAAGATTCAATCCTTGTGCCAAACCCTTTCATGAAGCCGTATTGGCCTCGATTTAGAAAACCGTTCATATCAATGTTTTCCAAGAGCTGTTCCTCCACCAGCCTTTTAAGCAACCTGCCAATTACGGGCAAGAGGCTGATGGGTCAATAACTGCCGACCTCACTTGGATCCTTTCCTGACTTTAAGAGCACTCTCACCAAAGCCACCTTCTAAGTCGGAAAGCAACCCTAGCTGACACCCCGAGAATAGCCTGCCAAGCAGCTCTCTTATGACAGGCAGCAGATGATAGAATATAACTGAATCAAGCTGGTCAATCTCCGGTGCCTTTTTCAGTGCCATTTGAGAAACCACTCAGTCTATAATTACAGGATCCACTGCCTGTATGCCAGAAATGGTGTCTTATCCGCCCAAAACGCCGACTTCTGCATCACCCTACAGATCATCTGGAAACAAAGTATCCAGGAACGCCTGGTGAGTCACTACAGATCTTAATGTGTGGTTTCGACCATCAAACCCGCATTGAACACTGGGCAGCACATGGCTTTGGACGGTAACATGACTTAGCAAACTGCCAGAGGTTCATTGCAACTCGCGCATAGTCAAATTTGAGTTTGGCTTCCTTGATACCATGAACGTACTCACTACGGGCGCATCAGTAGATCCACAGACCCTCAGCACACATCGTCAATGATAATCCCAAATAGTGGGCGACGCTGGTATCTCCTATGTACGGTTCTAACTCTTACACACAGCACGCTCAGGTCAAACGACCTCCACTTTTTCCTGGGTTTCTGTCTGCATCTAACAGACGGCTCCCTGGAAGTGGAGGTCATGACGGCTCCAGGCAGTCGTAGATGAGCGAACTGTCTATTACCCAAGGGTCTGTCTTTGGCCTAAGACATCATAGGACCCTTTCGCAGCCATGTAATGATGGCCCGACCGAGTTGTTCAGCCATCAATTCCACCTCCTCAACATGCTCCATGTGCCAGGGGAGCTCCTTCCTAGCTTTCCTCTGTTGCCCTTGGGATGCACCAACTTCCATCGAACTGCTTTGTTCAGGCATCATGGAATTAAATAGTGCCAAATTCCACATAATTTGACTCCGCTCAACTTCAGGGGGAAATTAAAATTAACTCCACTGTCAAGTTTTTATCACTGAACAAAAATAAAATTATAATAACATACATTGCCTCACCAGTCTATGCTTTCGATTGATAAATAACTGAAAAAAGATTCATTAATTCTACTATCCAATTCTTATCACCGAACGAAACAGAATTATAATAGTCAATTCTACCTGAAACTGCCGCTGACAGTCAACTATAAACTTTATTGCCAAGAACTTTAAGGCCGTAAAGCTAAAAAATGTAATAAAGAGGTAAGTCTGTTTTCCAAAATCAATCTAAGATAACAAACACACCCAATTATATTCTGCCAACAATTGCCAATCCTACAGACCATACAGCTAAACCGAACACCAATAAAAAACCAAAATAAGAATAGAGCACACAGAAGTACGCCAGTACTCAACAAAACCTCTAAATCGACTTGTATTCTCTTCATGTTCACCTCTAACACAACATATTGCAGTACGAGAAAAATTGAGGTTAGAGGGAATAATTCCTCAGAATTACCTTATTTGTTTAGAATACATTGAAGATAAGAAGTAACGTTTTTTGTCTTCTTACAGACAATCATTTTGGGATTGATTATTGTAACTATCATCTCATGAATAAAGATATATTTTACAGTTAAATTGTTAATTTTGTAACATAGTTTCCAAATAATGCTAGTGAGAAAGTAATAAATTAAGAGTTCATGTTTAATACCACTTATAAGTTTTATATAAGGTGGTGGACAAAAATCACCCCTCCCACCAGTGGGTGAGACTATTCTTTTCAGGCCCAGTTAAGGGTTAAATTAAATTTGATTATATATTTAATAGCCTGTACATCACACAAATTTATTTTTTTATTTTTTGACCGTTTTAACATAAACATTTGAATTTCCGGTTCATTTATTAAGTTCATATAGTTTTTAACTATTTAAGTAATTTACCATTTAAAACAATATCTTTTTTATGTGTAAAGGAGTGTTATATTTTAGGTACAAGGGCCGTGTTTAAAACCACCTGTTTTCGCATTCCTCAGTTTTCTGTTTTTTATTAATTAAAAATTTACTTTATTAGTATTAGGGCATAGAGTAATATTTTTGTGAGCATTTTGAAGTGATTAGATCAATTTTGGGACGATTCTATAATATATTACAGAATTTTATGGTTTTTAATTTTAATATTAATTCTCTGAGTATAGGCATTTTGGTTTAGAGGTGAGGCTTTCTTCCATGTTCAGAGTGTGTGTTGCCAGGCCAGCTGCACTTCCCTACTCTGCTGCAACTGGCACAGAGGGGACCACGTGATGCACCCTGCTGCTCTGAGCACCTTGCCGCATAGCAACGGCTTAGATACAGTTGCTCCTAGTAACTGCCTCTCCTATTCCCATCATTCTGTTCTGTTGTAATGGCTTTTCTATTAAAGTAATTCCCTTCTAATTTTATAAAATAATATTTAAATTAAATTATAATTTCCTACAACTAAACTACAGTATCTTATTATAATAAATAAATAGTACCATATAAATACTTATTAAATAAAATAAATAAATACATCACTAATTTCAAACTACAATTTAATTTTAATTAAATAAATATGCTATATAATTTTAAATACCAAGTATACAAATAATAAAATGTATTAAAAAATAAATGCATCTTATAAATCTAAACCTTGGAACCTTGGACAACTTGGACCATTTTGCAAAAACCCGCATGTAAATCAGTCCAGTAGTTTTTTAGTCTATAGCAGATACACATACGAAAGTCTGTAAATTTGTTAGTTTGTTTTGTAAATATCTCGACATTGGCACTACCTAGCGGGTATAGATTTTGCTTTTTCTTTTCACATAAGTAATATATATTCTGAATATGAGCCGTATCGGTCCATAAACACAATTTTTCTAAATAACTCAACCCATGCGCCACCCAGTGAGTCCATTTTTCACAAAAATATTTCTTTCACGTATCTGATATATATTCTGAATATGAGCCAATAAATGCAATTTTTCCAAATATTTCAACCCCTGCGCCATCTAGTGGATCCATTTTTTACAGAGGTATTTCTTTCCATGTAACACCTCTCACTTACACCACATAACTACTTGAGCCACATGAAACAAAATTAATATGTAAACTAATATAAAATGCTGATACGGACACCACAAAAAAATGTGATGCAATGTGGTGTCCAACACAATGCAATTATGTAACTGTTAAAGAATTATTAAAGAATTGGAGGATCATATCTCACTTTCAAATGAAATAAGTTTAAATGAAGTGCAGCAAAAAATGTTATACGAGGTGCGACAATAAAGTAATGAGACTGATGTGAAAAAAAATGTTGCTTACCGTTTTAGTCATGTTTAGTGTTGTCTCCTTCAAAGTAGTTCCCCTCTGATTGCACACACTATTTCCAGCGCTTCTGCCATTGATGGTAACATTTCTGGAACTCATCTCTGTAAAATCCTCCAAGTCCCTCGTCACAGCTTTTTGGACATCTTGTGTTGTTTGAAAATGGTGTCCCTTGACCGCCATTTTGACTTTTGGAAATAGAAAAAAGATACACGGAGCGATATCTGGTGAATAAGGTGGCTGTGGTAGTACTGAAATTTGTTTTGAGGTTAAAAATTGCTGTACTGACAGAGCAGTATGGGATGGCGCATTATCGTGATGCAGAATACAATTATCAGCAATGTTGGCACGGACACGAAGAACTCGTTTACGAAGTTTTTCTAAAATTTCTTTGTAGAAATATTGGTTAACTGTTTGTCCAGCAGGCAACCACTCTTTATGAACAATTCCCTTGGAATCGAAGAAGCACACAAGCATGCATTTCACTTTTGACTTTGACATGCAAGCTTTTTTTGGTCTGGGTGATCCCTTTGAGCACCATTGTGAACTTTGGCGTTATGTCTCTGGATTGTATTGAAAAAACCAACCTTCATCACCAGTGATAACACGGCTCAACAAATCTGGATTGATTCCGTTTGCTCTAACAGATCAGCTGCCACATTTTTCCGTGTTTCTCGCTGTTGTTGTGTGAGATTTTTGGGGACTATTTTTGCACAAATCTTTCTCATACCAAGATCTTCAGTTAATATTAGACGAACCGTTTCTCGATTGATGTTGAGTTCTCCTGCAATCATTTTCACAGATAATCTTCGATCAGATCATACGATTTCATGCACCCTGGTCAAGTTGACATCTGTCCGTGAGGTTGATGGTCGTCCACTGCGGTCTTCATCTTCAACATTCGTTCTGCCTTCACTAAAAATTTTATACCACTGAAAAACTTGAGCTCTTGACATAGCCTCCTCTCCAAAAGCCTTCTGAAGCTTACCATAAGTTTTCGTCGCGTTTTCACCCAATTTAACACAAAAAGAAATGGCATACCGTTGCGCAATATTTTGCGGTTTCATTTCTGAGATGAGAGATACAAACACGTGTTCACTTATTACAGCACAACTCACGACTGAGCAGTTGGATCAACGTGCCGCTTGGACTAGAAGTAGCTTATAGACCAAGGTCAAAGATGGTGTGCCTATGCAATCTGCAGGGTTGCCACATCTTGCAAAGAAAAATCAGTCTCATTACTTTATTGTCACACCTTGTATGTAATTTAATAGGTGAACAAGGACGTCATGTAGTGTTCACATAGTTTTTTTTACTCAACTGTCATCCTTTTTTTCCTGTTTAGCCTCCGGAACCACCGTAAGGTATTACTGCAGAGGATTGCTCTCTGGCTGGAGTTTGCCTGGGCAAACTCCGGAGTCGATCCTGGGCCTACCCCAGGGCTGCAGCGCTGGGAATGATCCTGGCTCCAATATTCACCTTTAATTTTTTTAACTTTTTCAGAGTAAGGTTTCAGTAGTGTTCGTCACTAACACATTCATTTTATCTTCACACAGTTGCTGTACTTCAGATATCTAAAATGTTGTGTTGTAAGATGACTAGTTATGGTGTGTCAATGTTTCAGAGAACAATAGTATAGCAGTGACATGCAGGCTGATCATTCAAGGTCACCATTACATGGCGGTTACTGAATTATGTGTTGCTTTACTATAAAAGGATTATCTTTTTTTCTTTAATGAATGTGTCTTTAATTCACAATCTCATCCCCAAGAGGGCTAGGGTCTTGATCTTTGGCTTAAAACCTTCCAAATTTGGTATCCTGGAAATTTTGAAGCCATCGGTCGATTGGTTCTTTTCATGTGTGATACTGTTATAAACAAAACAATAGACACATCAACTTTAGGCTATATATATATATATACTAGCAGGCCTGTAAATGCTACGCTTTTGCTAGATGTGTGTGTGTGTGTATATATATATATATATATATATACATATAGATTAAATGAACACAATTGAAAGTTCGATAATAGATTAAAAAACTGAACCTTACGAAACTTTACAAAATTTAACCTTTCTTTTTTCCCTTCTTTCCTGCTTCCTTCTTCCCTTTTCTCTATTTCCCTTTTCACTTCTTTGCAAAAATATTTCTTTTCACATAACTAATATATATTCTAAATGTGAGCAATTGGACCATAAATGCAATTTTTCCAAATATCTCAACCCCCAGTGCCATCTAGCAGGTTTATTTTTTGTAGAGGTATTTCTTTTCATGTAAGCAAGACATATTTTGAATATGAGCTAAATTAAACCATAAATACAATTTTTCAAGATATCTCAACCCCACCATCACGTAGCGGGTCCAAACTAATTCAGAAACCTTCATAAGCATGTGCAAAACAGTTTGACAAAGTTTCATCATAATCAGATGAATAGTATAGGAACACATATGGAGCAAACAAACAAAGACATTCATTTTTATATATATTTAAGATATATATTATTCTTAGTACTAAAAAATCGATAAAGTAAAAATCATAATAACTATATTTCTATTTTATTAATAATAAATTTATTATATTTAGCTATTTTATTTTTTAAAATAAACTTTTTAATTCTTAATGAAAGTAAAATAATAAAAAAAATAAATTTTTTAGTACGCCATTTTCTAGATATATTAAAACTAAATCTGGGATTGGCATTTATGTCAGAAAATTATAAATATTAAACTTTAAACTTGTCGAATATTGGTTTTAAATATAATATAAAAGTAAAAAGATAATTATAAAAAAATTAACTTAAAATAAGTATGAAAAAATTTTCAGGACATGTTCTACTGCAAAAATTTGATACAAACATTGATTTGGAAATGCCGCATTAGTGAATATTGACTTGTGAAAAATTTTGCCCTGATGTCTACGCTGTTAGTAAAATTAACCCAGACTGTAATTTTTTGGACCCAAATTAAGTTGTTTTAAATGAAATCTGACCTGAAAGACTGAAAACAAATTAGGACCCATAACTGTATTTTTAGAAGTCTAGGTTTTTGAGTAGATTGAAATTTTATTTGTGTAATACACAATTAAAATGTATTACATTTTTTTTTTTTTTTGGTCTTCAGTCATTTGACTGGTTTGATGCAGCTCTCCAAGATTCCCTATCTAGTGCTAGTCGTTTCATTTCAGTATACCCTCTACATCCTACATCCCTAACAATTTGTTTTACATATTCCAAACGTGGCCTGCCTACACAATTTTTTCCTTCTACCTGTCCCACCAATATTAAAGCGACTATTCCAGGATGCCTTAGTATGTGGCCTACAATTCTGTCTCTTCTTTTAACTATATTTTTCTAAATGCTTCTTTCTTCATTTGTCACCTTATCCACCCATCTGATTTTTAACATTGTCCTATAGCACCACATTTCAAAAGCTTCTAATCTTTTCTTCTCAGATACTCCGATTGTCCAAGTTTCACTTCCATATAAAGTGACACTCCAAACATATACTTTCAAAAATCTTTTCCTGACATTTAAATTAATTTTTGATGTAAACAAATTATATTTCTTACTGAAGGCTCGTTTCGCTTGTGCTATTCGGCATTTTATATCGCTCCTGCTTCGTCCTTCTTTAGTAATTCTACTTCCCAAATAACAAAACTCTTCTACCTCCATAATCTTTTCTCCTCCTATTTTCACATTCAGTGGTTCATCTTTGTTATTTCTACTACATTTCATTACTTTTGTTTTGTTCTTGTTTATTTTCATGCGATAGTTCTTGCGTAGGACTTCATCTATGCTGTTCATTGTTTCTTCTAAATCCTTTTTACTCTCGGCTAGAATTACTATATCATCAGCAAATCGTAGCATCTTTATCTTTTCACCTTGTACTGTTACTCCGAATCTAAATTGTTCTTTAACATCATTAACTGCTAGTTCCGTGTAAAGATTAAAAAGTAACTGAGATAGGGAACATCCTTGTCGGACTCCCTTTCTTATTACGGCTTCTTTCTTATGTTCTTCAATTATTACTGTTGCTGTTTGGTTCCTGTACATGTTAGCAATTGTTCTTCTATCTCTGTATTTGAACCCTAATTTTTTTTAAATGCTGAACATTTTATTCCAGTCTACGTTATCGAATGCCTTTTCTAGGTCTATAAACGCCAAGTATGTCAGTTTGTTTTTCTTTAATCTTCCTTCTACTATTAATCTGAGGCCTAAAATTGCTTCCCTTGTCCCTAGACTTTTCCTGAAACCAAATTGGTCTTCTCCTAACACTTCTTCCACTCTCCTCTCAATTCTTCTGTATAGAATTCTAGTTAACATTTTTGATGCATGACTAGTTAAACTAATTGTTCTGTATTCTTCACATTTATCTGCCCCTGCTTTCTTTGGTATCATGACTATAACACTTTTTTTGAAGTCTGACGGAAATTCCCCTTATTTGTGTAATACACAATTAAAATGTATTACATAATAATACATTTAATTTTTAACAAGCTGCAAAATTCTTACGTTTGTATTTCTCTTTTTTTTTGTTTAGCCTCTGGAACCATCATAAGGTATTACTTCAGAAGATGATATGTATGAAAATGAAGTGTAGTCTTGTACAGTCTCAGGCTGACCATTTCTGAGATGTATGGTTAATTGAAATCCAACCACCAAAGAACACCGGTATCCATAATCTGGTTTATAAATCCATATAAAAGTAACTGCCTTTACTAGGATTTGAACCTTAGAACTCTCAACTTTGAAATCAGCTGATTTGTAAAGACGTGTTCACCACTAGACCAACCCCCCAGTGGATTCTTATGTTTGTATGTAGATTTTAGAAACTTTACTGAGAATCAAATTCTCCACAAGTTCTATTTAAAAATCTTTATGTATTTTTCTCATTTAATGCTAAACGTAAAATAGTGTTTATTGACACCAATCTTTTTATTTTACCCCAGATTACTTGAAAACTACTACAAGGTGATTTAAAAAAATGAGAATTTTTTAAATGCATAACGATACCAAAGTTGGCTGTACTGCTTAACACAAAAGCAACTTTTGTGTTAAGGTTTTTGTCACTGGTTTGTGTCAACTTTTGTCACTGGTTTTGTAAAACATTTTTTTAAGGAAAAAAGGTTTTACAAAACCAGTGATTGTTTGGAAGGTAACACAGAGGGAGTTCAAAAGTTCCTGTTTTTTGTGTCAATCTGTAAAAATGCAATTTTCAGACCTATATTTTTTAATTTTTCGGTAAGATTTTATATTTAGTTTCTTATGAATATTACGGAAGTTTCCAGATATCTTATGCAGCATTCTGGATTTGAAGCCTGAAGGCAGCTGCATCCCTCATTATTTGTGATGTATGTGTGAGGTATAGTTTTGTACAACCCAGGCCGGTGATACCTGAGACGTGTGGTTAATTAAAGCTCAACCACCAAAGAACACCAGTATTCATATCCGAATAAAAGCAACTACTTTTATTAGGATTTGAACCACAGAATTTTTGGCTTTGAAATCAGCTGATTTACTAACAAGTTTTACCACTATACCAACCTGGTGGGTATTTCAAATAAATCCGCTAATTTTATCTCTTAATTATGTCCAGAGAATTATAATCTGGCTTAATTTTAAGAAAACCAGAAGAAATCTTCCGCCAGCCAGTAGGACTGTAATGAAA
Source organism: Lycorma delicatula (assembly GCF_047948215.1). Lineage (NCBI taxonomy): Eukaryota > Metazoa > Arthropoda > Insecta > Hemiptera > Fulgoridae > Lycorma > Lycorma delicatula. The sequence continues at coordinate 81,842,946 of NC_134456.1, read as the reverse complement.
AATCACAGCACAGTTTTTTTATGAAGATATATTTCTGACAAAAATTATAAATTACATATTACCTATTACTTAAAAAAAATTAATCTCTTAATTACTGAACAGACTCTTCAGACTGTTTGTAGCAAATGAAAATGGGGCTGAGTGACCCCATTCGGAACCAAACGAGGAACTTAAGCAAAGGCTTGCAATACTTGAGATGAGTGGTTGATGGCAACAAACTCCAGCTAGATTAACTTCTGCAAGTGGTAGCTGTGTTACCTGTTGTGTTATCATTGTACTGAGTTGTTCATTTCCAGCTAAATTCAATTTTTGCAAATTTGGGCACGATTTAAAGCATCTGAAAAAGTAAAAAAAGAAAAGTGATTAAAACAATTTTTAAAAAATGTTTATTCTTTTGTAAAATTAAAATAAATTTTTTACAAAATTTACATTCACTAAGTGTCTTCTAATAGTACTCCCTTATGGTGTTATTGTGATTGTTGCAATATAAGATAGTCACAGCAGCTCAATCTGAACAATATTGTATTCATCAGTGTGTAGATATTAAATATGCTCAATTTTTTTTTTTTTTTTGAATTTTTCTTGATTCTTGGTTGATTCACATTAGGGTTATTGTAGACTTATTAAATACAGTTCTTGTTTTGATTTAAAATTATAAAAAAATACTTTTTCAACATAATTATATGTAATCATAACATTGAATTAATTTTTCTGAATATGTAATTTATTTGCACACTTCACCTTTCTTATATTTATTAATAAAGTATTATAATTTCAAGGCATACTCATAATGTAAGTACAATTTGTGAATGCCTCTATTGCAATGATACACAAAATTCACAACTTACCACATGTTTTAGCATACCATGTGACAAAGAAATAATTTTTATCAATTTCCATGCATGCTTAAATTGTAACTAATTAGAAAGACCACTCACTGAATATAAATATGGACTTTTATCAGCATTTTGACTGAATAATTTTAACTGAAATTAAACACCAGATATATGGAAGAAACAGTAAAGAAGCCACGAGAAATAGAATGATAAATAAATGCATTAGACGTCTGTGATCAGTGATGATTAGTACAGTATATTTAAGAAAACAAATTATTCAGAATTTTGTTGCTTGGCTTCTTTTCCTGAAATTTTCAAGTCCAGTGCTTTGGGAAGAATAATCAATGAGACAATAAGTTTAGTTATGGTATTATGTTGTTGCAAAACAACATCAGGCTGCACATAGCTGCTCCAAACCCTTACATTTCAGATTTAGAATCAAGTGATATGCACTAAAGAGATACCATTATGGCCAAAATCCTGATGGTCTAGAGCAGCATTTCTTAACCTAGGGTTGCAAAATTACCCCACAACTTTAACAAACAATAATGAAATTCTATGAGAAAAAAATCATTTTTTTGTAAATATTTTACTAATTTTTGTATAAGTACACATGAAAGAAAATAAATTAGTAAAATGGTTGTGTTTGACTTTAATTTAAAAGTTATCTATGTTACAAACGCACAAAGCAAATTGTTTTCTAAGTTATAAAAGATGATTTCTATGTTTAGTTTTTAGTGCAACCGTAAATGAGAAACCCTTTTCATAGAGATATGACGTGGTGAAAGGGATTAATATTTTTAATGCTTCTGTGACTAAATTTTCATATTCACTTTGACAAGTAAGTCAAAATATATCTAACTCTTCAGATATGAATTGTAGTTGTACATTTCATCAGCAGACATTTTGATGAGCTGGTCATAATCTAAACTGGTAGCGAGTGGAAACATATAAAAATTTTTGCTTTGAAGGCGAATAATCCAAATATCAAGCTTCTTAATGAAACCATGAACTTTGCCGTTAATGAAATATTTTTATTTCATTAAGTTTACATTCACATCATTTAAATGCAAAAATACATAATCTAAGTAAGCCAACAGCAATATACTTGTATACTCACTATTCTGTAAAAACATTGAGAATGACATTAGTTTATTCTGGAAAAACATTATTAATTCATTTCAAACTGACATTCTGCAAACCCTCACTCCTCTTTTATACTGCTGAGAGTACGATATGTTCAAACATATCATATGCATATTTGAACATGATGCTCTCACAGTGAAATTACATAAGCAGACCAAATTACAAGGAACCCGTACACATTAAATAACAATCTGTAAATTCAATGCATGTTCATACTAGTCGCTATTAATACACCTAAATAGTTTAAGTAGATTTTATTGAGTTGTGGTTGGAGGAATTAAAAAATATGTATTATTTACTTATTTACTTTTTGGGGGTAATGGAGCTAAAAAGGTTGAGAATCACTGGTCTAGAGAGCAGAACTGATTTTCACAGTTATGTTCAACAGTAAGAGAATACAGAGAATGGTAGAATCTAAACAGAAAAAATAAGTGAGATAACATGGATTAAATAGAAATTAATTGTGATTAACAACCTAACAGTATTTACTTTCCAGAAAAATTAAGTTAAAGGAACTTAATTTGTCTTTTTCATGAAAAATCCTTAAAAGTATTTAAGTATTTTAAAAGTATTATTTTAAAATTCTATTAGATTTTTATTTCAAATTTCTATTTTAGTGAGATAAAGAAAATGTTACTCTATTTTGAAATTATAGTAATATCATGTCAGTTGTTGAACATACTCAAATGTCATGATATTACTATAATTTCAAAATATTCAAAAATGATTCAATAACTTTAAAATGAGATTAAAATAAATAGGTCATTGAAAATCAATTACCATAAATGAACATTAACTAGGCCAGCACAGCACCTTGGTTTTCTTTAAGAACACTTATAAATACAACTATTTTTCACTAATTTAACAAACTTTTCATAAAAATGTAAAATTTATACTAACAGTACTATCAGGTATTAATACATTATACAGAGCGATTCACATAGTGTTATGTGGATTTGTGCTTCTGAGCTCAATCTATTAGTGAAAATAATGAAAAAGGTTCAAATAAACATGGGTTCAGAAACAATTCATCAGCGAGTTACAACTAGTGAAAGATTCTGACCTGATTCCTGGGTAAAGAGTTAAATAAAACTATGATGAAAATTTAGGAACCAAAATTAAGAAGTAAAGTCAGTGGTTTCTGACTTAAAAAATTGAATAAAACAGATTCGAAAACCATATCTCTAGTAGTTTTCATAATATCCAACGTAAAACAAAAAAAATTGTTGTCTGCAAAAGTATTTTTTTACATTAGTAATACAAAAACTTTATTAAATGACTAAGAAATACATAAAATTGAATATCAAAACTTGTAGTTTAATTTTGAGAAATTGATGTAAAATGTATTTGTTTTTTATAAAATAAATACAAATTCAACAAATTTGATTTCATTTCTAACACTTACTGTATGAAAACTTTTAAATGTTATCAACTTGATACAATGTTAAAAAATAAAAATGTAATAGATTCATTTAATAGTTTACAGTAAATTTTCAAAAATCTGTCCTACTTCAATACATTTGGCTGCACTCTTTCAAACTGCTAGTGTGCTCTCTGCAATTCTTAAAAACTTTTCTCTATTTGTGCAGTGGCATCTGTAATATGAGCAACTAATTTTTTATGCATATGAACTCTTGCACACAATAATTTTCATCCAACCCCACATGCAAAAATCTAATTATCTTAAATCAAATGATATTGGTCGCCCATCACAGCCAGTCCACTGCTCTGGAAATTGCTTATTTATGTAGGCCGATAAGGCACATGAGAAGTAGGGAGGCACATCATCATACTGACAGTAGAAATGGCAGTTATTCCTTAAGGATCTCCAAGTAAATGTCTGAATAGACATCTTGGGAAAATAAATAGTCAAATTAGCTGATCATAAAGTAGACCACACCACTGATTGATGTTGAAATTACATTCTACTGTTGTGAGTGGATTGACTGCCCAAGTATTTTTGTTGTGAAGGTTATTGATGCTATCCTGAGTAAACTGAGGCTCATTAAATAGAATGAATCTGTGCAATCATTGGTTCATATTCAACCAGTTCAATATTGTAAATGAAGAGGAGTTTCTTGGTTGATAATTTGTACTCTTGATTATGGTTAAGGATACAGCTTCTCATCGCAAAGTGTCCTCCACACTGTGTACTAACACCCAGACCGCATTGAGTAGCCAGTATAATGGCTTCATCATGGTCGTGTGAGTACTAATGCTGGGAAGTATTTCAACATGCAACGTTTCTTGTTGCGTATGGAATGTTTCACTATTGTTTTAGGATTTGGAACTCTGAAGTTAAACGTCTTTGATATTCTGCAGCAGTAGCATTTCCATCGTACATCCCCAAGATAAATACGATGTAAGTATAACAAAGGCATTGCTGCAGTATGGCACAATTAAAAAAAATGCATGTACACTTAAACTACACTGTAGTGATAACAATTCACAGCAGTAATGTAGAACATGCTACGCACTGATGACACTACATAAAATGGATTGTTGGCCAACTGCTTTCTGTTACCAACTCATGAAATCATAATTTTTGAAATTTTCATTTTGAAGTGAATTCACTATCTTTCAGAAGCCTGTGAATTTGGCAATAAACTTTATTATCTGAATAACATTAACACTGGCTTTTTTATTTTATTAATTTTTTTTGTCATTACATTTTGTAGGAAATCAAATATACTTTGTACATGTAATCACTTAATTTTCATATAGTAAATGTTAGTGATAAAATCAAATTTCTTGAAATATATTTATTTCGATATCTAACTTCTTGACATGTTTTGAAATTAATTTTACACATTTATTAATCATATCAGACAACAAATTTTTATGTCGGATATAATGAATACTACTGAAGATATATGGTTCTGGAACATTTTATTAAATTTGTCGGGTTAAAAACCATCAAGTTTATTGCTTTATTGCTTAATTTGGGTTCCTAGACTTTGTCTTTAATTCACTTTTTGCCCAGGAATTAGGATGAAATCTTTCACTAACTGTAACTCACTAACAGAATGTTTCTGGACCCATGTTTATATGAACTATTTTCATTATTTTAGCTAGTAGAAAGAGCTCAGAAAGCGTCAGTAACACGTGAATCGCCTACATAAGCCAAGTTAGATTTTTTCACAGTTTGGTCATCTAAGCATGAAAGTAATTTACTTGAGTAACATTATTTGAAGTTGAAATTAGCATGTGATCTAGAATAAAAACTGACAATACTGATAACATTATGGTATAATGATAAGTGCATGATAAGAAAAGATTTCCTTTTAATTAGGTCAGCTTTGTGTATATTAGCTATAAATAGAACTTAGAAAAATTATTCATCTTTTTATAGTTAATTTATTTAATTACTATTTAATGACTGTGTAAATGTAACATTTTGCCTCTGACAATTGAGTAAATTATAGTCAGAAATTATAAAAACAGGCAGAAAGAGAAAGTATTTACTATTTTTTAACAGAAAATTTATAAGCAAAAGATATTAAAAAAATTATACATTTTTAAAGAGCACATTTTCACAAGTTAGTTTACTAAAATTTTGCAATTCTTCAGTACATAAAAAAATAAATTAAAGTTTACAGTAGAAGAGTTGTGCAAAGACAGTTTGAAGGACACACACCTTGCACAAAACTAGAAAATTTTGTTGTTCCATGTTTATTATTTTGTATATTTACTGCTATTACAAACACATAATTTTTTACTAAAATTAAGTAAAAGTAAATTAGCCTGATATATCTTCAGAAGTAATACCCCATTCATAATTTCAGTCAATGTTAATTTCAGGAAAATCTGTATATATTACATCTGAATCCTTAACTAATATATATTCAATCAACTTAATATAATTTAACTTTCTTAAACAAGCCATCATGCATTTTTATAAATAAAAAGTAAACATTGGAGTTCATACAATACAAATATAATGACATCTCCACACAAAAAATTGAGGTGAGTTTTCCCATCAACAGCACACACATTAATATTTTCAAAATATCATCAAATGCATAAAAATACAAATATAATCAGAACTAAAAATAGCTAAGAATATGCATCTATCAATGTGATCTGGAACTTATAAAAATAAACTAGTACTGATTTTTCAACAGTTTCAGTTTGAAACATATCTGTTGAAAAGTTGTAAAGTTCTTAAGCATTTCATGCACTTACTCATAAATCTTATACATTTATATATAAACTAAATTACATGAGAAATTTCTAAAAAAAAAAACCGTTTGACTTACTCAATCAATGGAACCATATCATCATCATCGATATCACAATATGACAGATTAAGTTCTACCAAATTGTGTGGAACACACTGACCCAGGAAGACAGCAACTTCTCTCCCAATGAACTGGCCAATAGCAGCTAAATTAAGACTTCGTACTTTATCTGGATTTAATTTACTCAAAAAACCTCGAGCTCCTTCTCGTCCTATCTTGTTGTAGCTTATATCAAGAACTTCAATGTTTTCTATAACACATTTGTATAATAATTAGGTTTAAAATAAAAAGCCAAACATCTTTTTTTCCAAACTACCAAGATAATGATTAAGAAATAAGTTTTCATTTCTCTAAATAAAAATATTATTGATTTCTTAATGACTTTTTTAAACAATTCTTTAAGATGGTGCTTACAGATGTGATTTCCTTTGCAATTCAAGAATTGTTGTTTGTGGATGCTGCAAAAATTACTGATATATTTATTTGAACTTATAACTTTTTATGAATTGTCCTAAACTTTCATCAGCATAATTTAAATTCTACATTAAAAAAAGGTATATAAAAAGATGAATACACCACAATAAATTTACTTACGAATTATATAATTATGCAGAGTTATTTATCGAAAAATACTAACAAAATGGTATAAACTCAAAAAGTTTAAAAATGTATCAGAAAATAAGTATTTCAGCTCACTTCTGATAGCGCTGCATATCAATCTGGAAGTTATTTATTCCATGATAATATATTACATTTACACTACCCTGTTACTGATACAAAATAGAGCTTGAGATTGTTTTGTTTAATGACAAAAATTATTTATATCAAGATCATTTAGCTGTGAACTCATGAAAGATACCAAACTGCTGAGAAGCAAATCTAAAATCATAACATCAGGAGCCATAAATTATTGTCACATGTTTGTGGCTCGATCAGGATATTGAGAGATAGCATCATGGTAATCACAACAATAATAATAAACAGTGATTACATACAAAACAGAAGTTAAAGTAATTGTCAGGATTTATTTACAGATAGTTTTAAATATTGAAAAGCAGAATTCAGTTCCATTAACAAAAGACATTAGCATGACCGCTAGTTTTAACACTTTTAACCACTAACCTTGTATTAACAACTATAGTACAATAAATAAGTATAAAGTTCTTTTACTGCAAATACCTCTGCTGTTCATAAATAAAACTACGCACAATTTATGAATGGAATTTAGTACATTATCTCTTTCTCTTTAGTCTAACAGTAACTCACCGAATCCTTTTTGTTTTCATGTACTGGAATTACTTGTGGCATCACCTTAATTGCATTGAACTTTGTGCGCACTAAAAATTCACTCCTTCACTGTCCTCGCAGAACTCACATCCTGCAGACTGATATCTTGCAGAACTCACATGCCACAGACTCACTGTCAACTGGTCTTACTCGGAGTACTACTATCTTCTTCACCTTTGAGCTTAAGAACGATCGACCGAGCCCTCATTCATTCCTAACCTGGATAAGGTAACTCTTCTCACAGAATAACATCGGTTTAGGCATGTCAGTAGGCAGTATTACATAGGATGAGGGTTAAACAAACCTGTTACCTTTACTTAAAGTTTCTTTTAGCCCTTTTCTGAATTCATTCCATAATTATATTTTCTACTACTATCTTTTTAATTGGCAGGAATCTGTTACTCAGGTCTGTTATACCAGTCTTGTTACAATATTTTCTGTTGCACACATTGGAGAAGTTGAAGTTATGGCTTCCTCAATTTCCTAATTGTTGTACTCTAAATCTATTGTAGTAATGGGATTAAAAATTATGATATTCTATCTAATACACAGAATTTTTCCAAAAAAGAAAAAGAAAATTCAGAGCACTACCCTTGACAAATATTACCAAAAAAATGTGAAGTATTCCAAGCTTGTGGAAGATTTAAACCCAGTAACTTTAGGATGACAGGCATAGGTGCTACTACCCCATTGTATAAGTATGTTTGATATTTTTTTTTTAAATTAAAAAAATATAACTTATCACCAACAGCAAGTTTCACAGTAATACTACACTAAACATGTATGGATTTCACATGAGCAAAATAATCGTATATTTCAAAATAAAAAATCTATCAGAAAGTCACAAAAGAATTATTAATTATTCTATTTTTATGAATAATTAATAATGTCTGCATAATTGTATGATTCTCTAGACATTTTGACTGAAGATTTTCATGTAATTTTTAATGGTAAAATCTTTTGCTATCTTTTTCAACAAACACAGACATATTTGTTTCCAGTTTTGCTTTTTAAATAGATGATATGAATTCTAATACACCATCCTCATTAATGTGTACATAACTGCAACTGTTAAGTTTTTTAATTTTTTTTTCATCATCCATTTTTCCTTAAATTCTATTGAACTTCTTCCCAATGTTAGATTTTTAAAAACTTTCATAAAACCTTACAAAACACTAATAAAAATCACAAAATACATACAATTATTTACACAAAGAAATGAATTGTAGACATATTACAATAAAAATTATAATAAATTGTAATTAGCAATAAGATGTCAATACCATATAAAGGGAACTGCACCCAGTGTTTCTAACTTTGACTATTCATGGAAAATAGTTCACTAAATCAAATGGTATTATTATACTTTGCTCACACCCTGCAGTTTCCAAAATGTTCCTGATGTTGCAGAGCCATCATATTTTATGGAATGCAATTTACACAATTACTACTGGTTAATTATTGGTTTTGTCAAAAAGTGTGTTTTCTGAGAATAAATGAGTTTTCAACTTGTTCAAGTATATGAGAATGATTGTCCACATGAATCCATTGTGTGATGATGATTGACCATCATCTTCCAGGTTCAAATGATGAATTTTTTTTTTGGTTTTGTCTGAAATCTTGAAATATTTATATGATCCTTTTAAAAACTTCATTTACTTCACAATAATTTGTAACATTTCTTTACAAATATAGCACAGCAATTTTACTGTACATTTACACAACTCTATTTTAATTTGAATGATGTATAAGGTGCTGAAGTGAATCTTGAATCTAGTATAGTGCCTGTTTTCCAATCTGAAAACATTCAGTTTAGTTTTCACGTGCAGAAGCAAATTGCTTTCAAGTAAATACCACTTATTTTATGTTAGTGAATGGTATTATGGATTATTTTTAAATATTTTTTAATTCTGCTGTTTATGCTTTATAAATAATTAATTATTGTGACATAAGAAAATATGATATTTTTTTAATGTTTTAAAAATGTAGGCTGATTCTCAACAGTATTGTATTATAATTACGTCAGTAGACAAATGCTAAATGATAAATTAACTAACATTATAACTGATAAACATACATAAACGTAGCTTATAATCTACCATGATTTTATTTATCAAAAAAATAAACACAGACAAGCCAAGTATTATAACTCAGGAAACAAGTCGCCTTTCTTAGAATCATATCAAGACACAATATTGCTATATTGTTTATTATATGCTCATAGTTTTCAAATGCAGCCAGGCCAATATTAAAATAAATAATTATCCATAAGCCAATATACTGAATGTTAGTATAATCCAGTTAACTAGTTGTCCTGTAATTGTTGATCCTGTTAGAGCATTTGGGCAAATTCTGTTTTTCTTTATTTGAGTTTTGATTGAGAAAAGGTTTTCTTAAATGTTTTCACATTTTATAATCAGTTGTGTATTTTCGTGTTTTAAAATTATGAGTGAACTTAAGTCTAATGTAAAAACAAAAAAACTAAAATGTCTGGCCCGGGAAGTAATAAATAATATTTATGAGTATATGAAACAAGAAGGTGATAGAATTCCAAAGTTAGAAAAGGAAGATTTAATAGCCGAGGTGCGGCTATTAAATAACGAGACTAAAGCTGTAAAATATTTTATTTTATATTTATATATATTTAGTTATTATCCCCAATATACACCCCTCCTCTATTCCTACAATGCTCCATGCGAATTTTTCGTTGTTTGAAACAGTGCTGGAAGTCTTCTTCTGCGAGCTCTTTCATAATGCGTGCCTCTTTTCCTTTCACAGCTTCAACAGTCTGAAATCTTGTTCCATTTAAAGCAGATTTGACCTTGGGGAACAGATAGAAGTCACATGGTGCCAGGTCAGGCGAATAAGGTGGATGGTTTAACACTGGGATGTTACACTTGGCTAGAAGCATCTCGACAGACAATGCAGTGTGAGCTAGTGCGTTGTCCTGATGAAGAAACCATAACTTGTTCCTCCACTGTTTGGATCGTTTGTTTCTTATTTTTTCACGGAGTTAAGCAAGGACCTTGAATAAAGACAAGAATAGTCAATCAACAGTTAGGTCAGATCAGATCAGATTACCAATTTTTTCAATATTTTTATCCGTTTTTGATGTGGAAGGGCGACTCGGGGAATATCATCTTCAACGTATTCTTGACTATCTTGGAAACACTTAAACCACTCAGAAACCTGCATACGTAATAAACATTCATTGTCATATCCCTTTTTTAATAAAAGATAAGTTTTGGTACAAGTTTTTCCAACTTTCATATGAAATTTCATGACAACACTGTTCTAATAAAGCGCTTAGCATTTTTTTGAAAAAACAAAAAAAACAGAAGTTATCCAAACGAATGCCACGGCCAGACTAATATGTCTACAGAAAATGGAGTGACAACAATCAAAAGAAAAGGCTTCACACTACACAGCTGTTGGTCGTACAAATTTGGCGCAAGCACAGTTCTTCTGTAGCAGCATTAGTCTCATTATTTAATAGCCACATCTGATTCACATTAAAAAATGGGAAGAAAGGACAGCTGCTGGTAATGGGATGTGACGATCCCAAGCTCAAAGTGAGAAAAGGAAAAAGCAGTTGCCAGAAAAATTAACCAAAAATTCAGAGACTTCTTTGTCTTCCAAAATAAAATACAAACCCTGTTAAAAGCCTGCAACAGGACTAGATGACTGCAACTAGTGTATGGTGAGACGGACTATAAACGAATTTCATGAAACTGATAAACTACCGGGGTGAAAAAGATAATGTTAGCACTTAAAGATGCTATTGATTATTCAGGAAAAGAGATGAGTTTGAGAAAAATAATAAAAGAATTGGGGTTTACGTGGAGAAAAACCGAAAATAACAAGAAGGTTCTCACTGATCAACATGACATAAGGTTTAAATGTACTCAGTATCTGACTGATGTAAACAAATTTAGAACCGAAAATAGACTGATAATGTGTCTTGACAAGCCATATATATATTATCTTCTCATACTGCAAATAAATCATGGGTAGTGATGCAGGTGACAGGCTGAAAGTTCCTATTTCAAAAGGCAGCAGACTTATAGCGCATACTGGAGAAGAAGTGGGTTTATACCAAACATCTTACTAACCTGGCAAGCAAGTTTAAAAATTGTGATTACAGAGGTCAAATGAAAACAGAAAATTATTTAAAATGGACAGAAGAAATATTAATTTCAAACCTTCCCGATAATTCTGCAGTAATTTCTGATAACACACTTTATCACAATATCATTTTAGAAAAATCACCAATTTCCAATTCAAGAAAAAAGTTATGATAAAATGACTGCAGAGGATTTTTCACTTCTCAGTGCTGAAACACAGTTGTACGAATTGGTAAAAGTAATCCGGGAAAAGTATACCATGAATTTGACAAACTTTTACAAAAGTAGTCTGACGTTCTCAGACTACTTCCCTACCACTCAGATTTAAATTCTATTGAGATGGTTTGGCCAGAAGTTAACGGATGCATAGTAAGTCATAATGTAACTTTTGATATTAAAGTTGTTCAAAGGCTATGTGAAAATAAAATGGCCAACATGAATGAAAGAAATTGGAAGGTGTATTGTGTAAAAGTTAAGGAAACAGAAGCTAAATATATGTGACAAGAACACATTATTTATAATACTATGGAATCACTTATTATTTCTTTACAAGAAGATAATGAGTGTGCTAGTGATGATTATGATAACAGTATCTTTGGAAATTCTATTTCTTGCAAAGTGGATGGCGTTTTTTAAAAAATAATTTAAGGTTTTTTAAGGTTTTAGATAATTTTATTTTGTTCTAACATTTAAAAATAATTAGTTTCTACAGTAATTTCTGATTCCATTATTTAGTGTATTTAATCCATTACATTATCTTTTGAATATCTGTTTAGAAATAACATGGAACACCAAAACTCAATGAAGGAAATACATTTTAATTTACATATACCATTTTATGTGTAAGCCTACTACTGTACAATTTTCAGCTTTACATAAGCGCTTCTGTAATTCTTATTACATTTAACATTTTGAAAAATGGATAATAAAATATTTTTTTGCAGAAAATGATCAGATATTAATAAACATTTTTCTGTGAACCAATTAACTTAACACAACTTATATATACAAGGTCTATAAATAAAGTAATGAGACTACTTTGTTTTTTGGCAGCCACAGTGGCAACACTGTAAAGTTACTAGTAAACATATGGTTATATGAACAACTGATTTACATTAGATATTAATATTTTTAATCTATTCTTGCCACATCAGATGTAAACAAACTTTTTGTTGTGCGATACAAAAATAAGTGATTATGAGAACGTTGTGCAATCAAGTTTTGTGTTGAACTCTGTGAGAATGCTACTGAAACTTTTTCAAAATTGAAAAGGGCATATGGAGATGATGCTCTGTCACAAGCCAAGTTTTTAGGTGGTTTAAAGCATTTTCAGATGGCTGGGAATCAGTTGCGGATGATCCACACTCTGGAAGACCGTTAACATCAAAGTGACGACAATGCTGGGCTAATCAGACTTGATATGATACGACCAGCGATTTAATGTCAGAATGATTGCAGTACAATTGAATTTGAATCATAACCCAGTCCATCAAATTTTGACAGACGAATTGGACATAAAAAAAGTTTGTAAAAAATTGTCCCATAAACCTCACTCTTGAACAGAAAAACAACAGAGTGGAAGTGTGCCACGATCTTCTAAAGCAAACTGAAAGCTGATCCTGATTTTCTAAAAAAATTTATTACTGGTGATGAATCTTGGATATTTGAGTACGACCCAGAAACAAACTGCCAGAGCAAGGAGTGGCACACTTCAAACTCACCACGTACCAAAAAAGCAAAAATGAGTAAATCAAAATTCAAAACCACGCTAATTTGTTTCTTCGATAGTAATGGCATTATCCATGAGTTTTTGCCTACAGGACAGATTGTAAATCAATGTGTTTACCGAGAAATTCTTTAAAGACTGTGGAGATGAGTTCCCCGTGTGAGACCAGCCATCAAAGACAACTTGATGCTGCATCATGACAATCCACCTTATCATACTGCACTCTAAATTAATGAGTTTTTGGCAAAGAAAAACATTTTTGTTGTTCCTCAACCACCTTATTCACCTGACTTGAGCCCTGCAACTTTTTTCTGTTCCTGACTTTAAAACACACCTCAAAGGACACCATTTTGGAACAGCAGAGAACATAAAAAAAAATTAACCGACCATCTGAAGGATATTCCGGTTTCTGAGTTTCAATACTACTATGGAGAAAGGGAAAACCACCTGAGCATTGCGTTGAGTTGCATGGCTTCCCAAGGGAGCTGTTTCAAAGGTGATAAGACTCCATGTATAATTGGATTGTAAATAAAAAGCTTTTCTGAACCAGTCTCATTACTTTATTTACAAACCTCATAAGTTATTATTGTATAAATTTAAAAATGTAATTATATTTAAAATATTAGCAATACACTGAGGTGATTAAATTTTCAAAAAATTGTGTTTTGTGATCTAATATATAGGTCAACAAAAAAAAAATCTTGGAACTGAGATAATGCATTTATCTCTGAGATAATGAATGTATTTTTTTATGCTGAATCTTAAGATGAAATCAGTTTTTCTTCATCACCCTCAGGTTTTATTTATGATCCTCTAAGATATTGAGAAACTTCTTAAATAATAGAATACAAAAATAATAATAATAATAATAAATACAATTAAAATTCCTACCTTTATTTTGGAGAGATTTATGTTTATCTTAATTTATTTTTTCTTATTTTCCTTTTGTGTTCAGTGAAGTCTTCTTTTTATCATCCAGCAGTAGTCACTATCATAGATTCATCTCATCTCCTTTGATAACGTTGTTCCAGCTGCAATTTATCTTGGTGGAACCTTTCTCCATGTTTGTCACTGATGCCACAAGTTTACAGGGAAAGTGTGCAAATGAGAAAGTAAAATATAAATTTTCAATGACATTCTGCAGCTTAAATTTATGTAGTTCACTAAGAGTTCATTTATAAACTGATCATGGTTTTCAGCTTTTTTGTTTCCAAGAAAACTGGTAACGACATCTTTGAATGACTTCCAAGCTGTTAGTTCTTTAGGATTCAGTTTGGTGTCAAATATATTTTCACAAATTAATTTTCTTATTTGTGGCCTGATGAATATTCCCTCTTTTAATTTGGCTTCACATAATTATGAAAAAAAATCTCAGTTACATATTTAAAATCGTCACCATCTTTATCTAATGCTTTCACAAAATTCTTCATCGGGCCTAGTTTTATATGTAGAGGTGGTAAAATAATACAATCTGATCTGCTTTGACAAGGGGAATATTGATAACATTTTCCTTTCCTAGGGTAAGCTGATTTCTTTTTGATCAGTCTTTAACTGCATGGTTTTTATCTGTAGCCTGACTATCCCACAAACACAAGAAACACATATTTTGTAAAACCGCTCTGAAGACCAAGAAGAAGCACCATCACTTTCGTCAGCAATGATTCACCATGATTGTTCATTATACTTAATAGCTTTTAAAATTTGTGACATCTTTCAAATGTTTCTTTCATTTCTAAAGCATGTGCCACCAGTATAGAAGAAAACTTACTTGAGTTATGCCACAACACTGCCTTTAAGCTTCTTTTTGATGAGTCTATAAATAAATGCCAATCATGAATAACATATTCAATGTCCAGTTCAGACAGTAGCCTCGTAATATCATGGCAGGAACAAATTAAATCATCTCTTCTAAAGTATTTCAGTAAAGTTCCATTTTGATTTCTATATACTGAAATTTTAGTATCCTCGTTTAATGAATTCGTATCCTCGTTTAATGAATTCCATTCTTTAAGACGTGAACCTAGGAGTTCTGCATATTGTTTCAACAAATACAAGTCACAAATTAGGTCGCTCAGTTCAGCCTGTTGATGAGGTGAGGTTCAGTATTTGATTCTCCTGGAATGTAATTAATATCTATTGAAGTTGACGATTCATCGATTGAGCCTACTTGAAAATCAGAAATCTCTTTCCAAGAAGTTGGAGGAATCTGTAAATAAGCACCATGAAGTACTGGTCTCATAGCAGAACGAACATTTGGGTATGCAATACTGCTTTTTTTTGTTTTAATTAAAACCAGTAACATTTGTTAACCAAAAATAGCAGTCATCATAATGATTAGTAGGCTCTTCTTGGCAAATCATAGGACTGCCAAAAGGCACATGCTCTTTTATTCCTTTTAACCAGTGGGTTAGTTTAACGTAGCATTTGATGCATGCTACATGTGGAGCCCAGGATTTATCTTGGTCTCCCAAGGGACAGTCAAAATAATGTTTGTAAGCAGTTATCAGCAGATTCAATACTGATTTTCATTGACTTTTCATGGTGAATTCTCTGCAAATGCAACAAAAAATATTTGGAGAATTTTTACAAGCCCGATTTTTATTCATTGTAAAATTCAAAATGTTTTAATGAATATTTAATATTTAATTTCAATTTTAAGTATATTGAAATATTACAGAAATACATTCTTAATTATAAAAATAATTAAGTCTTAATTTATAAATACTTAATTACTTAAAGTACTTCATAAAACTGTTTCACCATGGAGCGCAATAAAACAACGAGAAAAACATAAACACATCTTAACAAATCTTGATGTTCAATAAAATAATATCAAAAGTTGTTCTGTCATAAAAATCATTCACTAAATTTATGGCATCACTTATGAAACAATCTTTATACTATGTGCATGATAAATCCACTACAACTAAAGAACAGAGCAATTCAGACAAAGACTTGAACTCATACTGAA
Source organism: Lycorma delicatula (assembly GCF_047948215.1). NCBI lineage: Eukaryota > Metazoa > Arthropoda > Insecta > Hemiptera > Fulgoridae > Lycorma > Lycorma delicatula. Next base: position 81,826,615 of record NC_134456.1, on the reverse strand, counting down.
GAAAATTTTATCACGTTGAATTATTCCTTACTTGACTCACTGACAAGTCTGGATTGACATGAAATGACATCATTAGACTGTTATGCATCAAATATAGGTCTACAGCAAGCACCACAATATAAATCAGATGTGAATAAGCAAACACACAAATGTACTTACTTATTTGTATCGTTTGTTCCATGAATGATGGAACAAATTAATTTAAGGGGTGATAACTTAAGAATGTTACACGATGAGTTATTTTGAAATGCATATTCAGATTCAGCATATAAAATACTATATAAACACCTATCCCTTTTCATTCCCAATTTTTTTGTTGACCATGATATTAACACCACAAAACATTTTACGAAGGCCCATTCGCTGTTAGGTACTGAAGAATATACTAAAAGGATAGTAAAATAAAAGTGCAGCTATCACTGCCAAGGAATGAGCATCAAGATTTGTTGCGCTACCTGTAAGTGTTAAGCATCATTGTTTAAAAAATATATTAGTTATTATGAATAGTAATAAGTAATCTTAATTTATAAAAATAATTCATTTTAGCACTTATTCTTTAAAAGAAAACTAATCTACTTATTTAACATTTAGTCTTTTTCTTTTTTTACACATTAAAACATGATTTAATAGTCTGCCAAAAAAATCAGACATATTTATTCTGACACAATTTACTTATCATATTTATTAATGGCTACAGGTAGAATGTTTATTTAGTGTGGAAGTTTATTTGTAGAAGGTAAAATATTAAAAAGTTTAAAACAATAATAAAAAAAGCATTATTTATAATTTAAGTATTTCCTTTCCAAAAATTAAAAAGAGTTGCTGGTAAATTTCATAATTTTTTGGCATGATTGAATCTTAATAGATGTATTAGTAAATCGATGATAAATATACATACCAAGAGAAAATTCAGGTAGTTCTTTAAATGATGTCAATGAAACTGATGACATGCGAAGTGTGTGCAAAACAGGTGAAAATGACATAAAAGTGCTTAGAGGACGCAAACAATCATCTGTTAGATTATTAAAACTGATATCTAAAATTTCTAAATTCTGAAACAAACATAATTCATATAGTTAGTAACAAATAGTTCAAAGGAAAGTTTCGTTAAAAAAATAGAAAAATTCAAATGAAGCACATTAATGTGAGTAATTTGCTACTTTTTTAAATTTGCAATTCAAATTTTAAATTAAAAGAAAGAAGAAAATAGAACATTAATTAAAAATTTTATTTTTTCTCCAAGAAATATTGCATAAGGTGTATCTTACACAACTTACTAGTAAATTAATTTCCACATAAATGTCTGATATCAACATGCTTATTTTGTTTTCTGAGTAATTTTTTTAATTATGTTATCAAGTAAGCTGAAAGAACATCACTTCCTTTCAGTATGTTTAAGAGGGAAAAGTACTTAATGATAAAATATTGCCTTCTGATTAAAATTAATCAAACCTTTTAAGAAACAAATAAACACTTCTCCTAAAATAACTGAACACTTATCATGCTACCCGAATAAGAAGCCTCCTGACTTACAAAAGCATTTATCTTTTGGTATTTTGAAAGTTCATAAAATTTTTCACTTTTAACCTATTAGGATAATTCATTTTTCAATTTAATATTTTATTTTTTCTGAAATGTAGTTTGTATGCAAATAAAAATTAAGATAAAACCAAAAAAATTAAGATATTAACTTTCATTTGTAGCTTACAATGTCATACAAATAAGTCCATATTTATCTAAGTATAAAAAACATTTAAATATCTAGAACTTTAAATTACAATAAAAATGAAACCAGTTTAATAATACAGATTTTGTACAATCAATTTTGAAAAAAAGGATCAATACCACATAACAATTGGTTATACATAACTATAACTTGCTTGCTTTTTCCTGTTTAGCCTCCGGTTACTACCGTTTAGATAATTCTTCAGAGGATGAATGAGGATGATATGTATGAGTGTAAATGAAGTGTAGTCTTGTACATTCTCAGTTCGACCGTTCCTGAGATGTGCGGTTAATTGAAACCCAACCACCAAAGAACACCGGTATCCACGATCTAGTATTCAACATAACTATAACTATTAGTTGTACAATACTACATAACTAATTATTTCCCGGTTGAAATATGAAAACAAAAAAAATTTTTAAATCTTCAAGAATAAATATTCAGATCAAAAAAATAATAAATGTAGAAATAGAGCTTAGAAATAAATCAGACAAAAATGCTTGACTATCACAGTAACATTATCATTGTAACTAAAATCAGTACACACTGTATGAGACAGATTCATAAAGGATCGTTTGGTCATTAAATAAAATTAACTCGTGAGAAAAGGTTTTTACTTAACAGTTTTACTTTATTGCATATCTACTTTACTTTTCCACATAATTGCGATTCAGTTCTACGCACTTTTGCTTAGAACATAATGCTGCACCAGTTTCTTTAAGCCCTCTGCATAGAAGTTCGTTGCCTGGGAACTGAATCAGTTGACGACGGTCTTGAGTTCCTCCTCGTCGTTTTCAAACCATTTTCCACCAAGCCAATTTTTCAAGTGTAAGAAGAGGAAGCAGTCGCTAGGTGCAAGGTCGGGACTATATGGAAGGTGGTAAAAAAAAGTTCCCAACGAAAATCTTGAATCTTCTTCTTGGTTAAGGGAGCAGTGTGAGGACGGGCGTTATCATGAAGGAGGATTATGTCGGACGACAATTTCCTGCATTGTCAATTTTGGATTGCATGTCTCAGTCTGGTGAGCATTTCACAGTTCACATCAGCTGTAATTATTGATCCATGTTCCATGAAATCAAACAAAATCATGTCCTTTTCATCCCAAAGAACAGTAGCCAACATTTTTTGACTCAAGTACGGAGATTGCTTAAATATTTTTTGGTTTTGGGGAACTTGAATGATGCTACTGCATTGACTGTTGTTTCAATTCTGCATTGGTGTAGGATATCCACGTCTCGTCGCCTGTAACAATGTGGGAAAACAAATCATCTCCATCTTATCAATAGCAGTCCAAAAACGCTCGTCCACTGCACATTCCTTGCTTTTTGTGTTGGACGGTGAGCATTTTTGGAACCAACCTTGCACACAATTTGTGATAACTGAGCTTTTCTGTGACAATCATGTAGACAGAGGTGCATCCAAATGCAGAAATTCATCAGCCAGAGCACTAATTGTCAATCGCCAATCACATTGCAGTTTTCGGTTCACTTGTTCAAAGATTTTGTCGGTCTGAATACTGGGCCTGCCACTCCACTCTTCATCATGCATATTTGTGTGGCCATTTTTAAAGTCTCAACACCATTGTCTAACCTTTCCTTCGATCATTATTGTAGATCCATACACTAGGCACAATTCCCGATGAATTTCAGCAGCCGAAGATTCTTTTCCACACATAAATCGAATCACAGAGTGCACTTCACAATTGGCAAGAGAAACGATTATCGCGGACATTGTGACACAAATGACTACTTAATCAAAACAACTGCAGTGGCTTCGTAAATAATCTGTAGATGGCCCTGCATGTGTGAAACTGTGTTCAGATCCACTAATATTTAAATACAAACCGACGACCCTTACTTTATAAATATGACTCATAATTGGTACTTCTGAAAATTAACTAGTTTTTGATCATCAACAAACCTGTAAAAATGTCATTTTTGCCATTTATAAAAGCTAGTTTTAATAAGATTGTTAATTAACTAGGGGGTAATATTGATGAATCATTCAGAATATAGAAATCTCAGAACCATACAGAAGGTTTAACAATGTTAAATTTAGTCTGCATTTTCAATAACCCTCTATTAAGGTGATATTCCAAACAAATAAATGATTTTTTAACTCAAATTTTGTCAAAAATATATATCTTAAAGTGAATTTTTTGTTAACACCTGCTCACCATTTCTTACACAGAGATCTACTCCACTAAGTAAATTGAAAATTTACTTAGTTTAGTGTTTCTACTTCAGCGTGTAAAAAAAATCTTTATATAAAACTAATTAAAAATTTTTCTTACCTGAAATCCTCCATTCTGAGAAGCACTTAGAGCCATATAGGAGAAACCATCAGAAGAAATATTATTACAACTAATGTCCAGTTCTCTTAATTGTGGAAGTCTTAAAATAACATCCATCAGGGCCTTTAACAAAATTAAGTTGTTGTTAAATACTTAATAAATTATGAATACAAAGCAATTTTTTCAATATATCTTTTATTAATGCTTTGAATCAATCATTAACACTAATAGTTACTCTCACTCAAGAATAAAGGAACAAAACCTTGCTAACTGATATTTTTAAGAACGGTAAATTTTTCAATGAAATGAATTAAAACTTGAATTACCTTCAGTCCGGTATCTTGGAGAGCATTTCCGGTCAATCTGAAATGTTGTAGAGTATTGTGATGCGACAATGCTTTAAAAATAGGAATAAGTTCAGCAGTTGTTAATCCATAGTTTTCTAAATCAAGACAAGTCGTAGCTTGGCAAGCATCTAACTGAGCTTCAACTTGTGTGTTAACAGCTTGGAAAAAAATTATACATATAATTCTATAAAATAAAATATTAACTGAAATGTTATGTAAACTATGTTACACTGATTTATAACACAATAGAAACATAGAAGGTAAAAAGACTGCTTACAGTAAAAAATTAATTTAAGATTTAAAATAAAATTTATGGGTTCCCTCATAATAGCATTGTGAAAGATCAAAATACAGTGAAATCTCTATAACAGATACCTCTTACCTAAGAGAAACTGAACAGACAGTTCCTTAACGCCCAGTCATTTAAAATTGAGGTTGTTAATAAATCCTCTAAACAGCAGATGTTTCAGATAATATATGAGAAAAACTCTGTTAAAAATAATTTGTGTGTTTATTTTTTACATGAATCAAGGTACACTAAAATGTAATCAAAGTTAACATTCATGTGTTATATTGTTATTGGTCAAAGGCATTCTCTTTTCTTTAATCTTTATCAGACTGATGCATATTCAACTGATGTTTGTTTATTCAACCAGATTTGCACCTGTTAGCAGCAATTCCTCATACAGCGAAAATAAAAATATTTTGGACTCATTTAAAACCAAAATGTTTTCATAAAGCAGGGTTTCTTAAAAGTAACATAACCATAAACAAAAATATAAACATAATAGATCACTGATTTCAGTGAATATGTGATGTTAACTGCTAAGTCAAAAAGCAGAAGCAGTTTGTTAATACTAATGAATTAATTTTATTTTTAATTCTAAATTATTAAAAAAATGGATAAAATAATGTAAGTAGTTGTTCAAATTTCACACCCAATATTTCACAACAAAAAGAAAATAGAAAAAGGATTTGCAGAATACAGTTGGAGATCCATTAAAGAGTACTCTGTTACTGAAGTGATTCAGCTGTAAAGGAAACAAAACGCCTAGCTGCAAGGTAGAAGGTTTAGTTCTTCATTAAAAAAACAATCTTATATAGAAAAATAAACTACTATTTTCTTTCACATAAAACAATTTATAAAAGATCTTTTTATTAAGTCAATGTATTTTTTAATTTTCAGTTTTTTTTATCAACATTTTTATTTTTGCACTGAAACTTGTGTTTTCAATTTCTGTCAAATTAAAGTGAACCAACTGATTGAATTATAAGCTTTACCCAGACTTTTATGTGTAACATTCAGCTACTCTAAAATAATGTGGCTGGACCTTATACTCAACAGGGACAGTTTAATTGAAAAACGTCTGTAGTATTGTGCTGAACTTCCATATCTTATAGATCTACTTTTAAATTTAGCTAATTAATTTCAACTTATAAAACTGGCATAATAATGCTTTCAGTTATTTTTTAAAGTTATCTTCAATGACTGGAACTGTAATTTTTAGTTAAGACTGACCCAGATTTAGAAATATAGCTTAAAAGTGTACGCATAATTATTATTAATTATAATGGTAATATATGATTTAATTCTTAAGTAAAATGCATAAATTGGATGATGATACGTTCAGTGAAATTAATTCAATTTTTTTAGTGATAAAGACTGGGTAGGAAAATCTAAGATAGTTATCAAAACATGCATCCAATTAATAAGATGAAGTAACTGCATGTAGTTTCCTCATATTGACAGACATCATGATAGATTCAAGTAAGTTTGCAATAGTATTGACAATATATTAGTTTGTACTCCCTCTATGAATCATGAGACCTTGCCGTTGGTGAGGGTGCTTGAGTGCTCAGTGATACAGAGTAGCTGAACTGAAGGTGCAACCATATCGGAGAGCTATCTGTTGAGAGCCAGACTAAGGAATGATTCCTGAAAGGGGGCAGCAGCTCTTTCAGTAGTTGTTAAGGGTGTAGGTCAGGAGGAGTTAAATGGCCATATCAACATCACTCAATCTTCTGAGTACTGCGCAGCTGAAAGGAATGGAAAACTACAGCTGCTTTTCTTTTTTCCCAAGAAAACGTAACTCTGCAATTTCATATAACAAAGATGGAGGAGCCTTCCTTGGTAAAATGTTCCAGAGGTAAACTAGTCCCCCATTCAGATCTCCAGGTGGGGACTACTGAGGAAGGAGTCACCAGAAAATTAAAAAATTACACTGTATGAGCCTGAGCGTGGAATGTTACAAGTATAAAAAAAAGGTTGGTAGGTTAGAAAACTTAAAGGGAAATGGAAAGGTTAAATATAAATGTAGTAGGAATTAGCAAGGTTCAGTGAGAGAAGGAAAATGACTTTTGGTCAGGTGATTTCAGAATAATTAACTCAGCTTCAAATAAAGAGCAGGCAGGAGTAGGGTTCATAATGAACAAGAAGATAGGGAAGAGCATAGATTATTTCAAAATGCATAGCGATAGAATCATTGTAAAAGGATAAAATCAAAACCTAAGCCGACATCGATTGTTAATGTCCCACGATGATGATGAGATAGTGTATATGAAGAAATTGACAGAGCAATTAAATACATAAAAGGGGATGAAAATTTAATAATAGTTGGAGATTGGAATGTAAACATTGTAAAGGGCAAGGAAGGAAATATTGTGGGTGTGGGTGAATGTGGGCTGGGCAAAAGGAATGAAAGAGTTCATCTTATAAAGTTTTGCAAGAAGTATAATTTAATAATTGCCAACACTCGGTTTAAAAATCATAAAAGAAGAATATACATATGGAAAAAGCCAGGTGATACTGCAGGGTATCAGATAGATTAAATCATGGTTAAGCAAAGATTTAGAAATCAACTCATGGACTGCAAAGCTTACCCTGGAGCAGACATTGATAGCGACCATAATTTAATGATAATGAAATGCGTAGATTGGGGTTTAAAAACCTGAAGAAAAGGTGTCGGATGAATTGGTGAAATTTAGAGAAGCTTCAAGAAGAGGAGGTAAAGAAGATTTTTGAGGACATTGCAAGAGGTCTGAGTAAAAAAGACAAGGTAGACAATATAGAAGAATGGGAAAATGTTAAAAAGGAAATTCTAATATCAGCAGAAGTGAACTTAGGTAGAACAAAGAGAACTGGTAGAAATTCTTGGATATCAGAGGATATATTGCAGCTTATTGATGAACATAGAAAATATAAGAATGCTAGTGATGAAGAAAGTAAAAGGAACTATTGACAATTAAGAAATACTATAAACAAGAAGTGCAAATTAGCGAAAAATGAGTAATTAAAGAAAAGTTTTCAAAAGTGAAAAGAGAAATGATCATTGGTAAACAAAACAGATGGAGCATACAGGAAAGTTAAGGAAAGTTCTGTGGTACATAAATTAAAATCTAATAATGTGTTAAACAAAGATGGTACAACAATCTAAAATACGAAAGGAAAGGTTGATAGGTAGGTGGAATATACTGAAGAGTTATACAAAGGAAATGAATTAGAAACTGTTATATAGGAAGAAGAGGAAGTCGAACAGGGTGAAAGGGGAGAATTATTAAGATCTGAATTTAAGAAGCATTAAAGAATTTGAATGTTAGAAAGGCTCTTGGAATAGACAGAATACCTGCAGAATTACTGTGCAGTACAGATGAGGAAGTGATAGATACATTATACAAACTGGTGCGTAATATTTAAGAAAAAGGGAAGTTCTGTCAGACTTCAAAAGTGTTATTGTCATGATTCCAAAGAAAGCAGGAGCAGATAAATGTGAAGAATTCAGAACAATTAGCTTAACTACCCATGAATCAAAAATCTTAACTAGAAATCTGTACAAAAGAATTGAGAGGAGAGTGGAAGAAGGTTAGAAGACCAATTTGGTTTCTGGAAAAGTATAGGGACTAGGGAAGGAATTTTAGCCCTCAGATTAATAATGCAAGGAAGATTAAAGAAAAACAAACCAACATACTTGGTATTTATGGACCTAGAAAAGGCATTCGATAACGTAGACTGGAATAAAATTTTAAGCATTTTAAAAATTTGCAACTAGTAGAAAACAGTTCTATACTTTTGAAAGACATTGTTAGGTTTTTCAAAGAATTACTTTCGTATGAATTTAAGCAGTAACAAGAGCTGTTTAAAGTGAATTCACATCGCTGTTGCCTTTATTGTTCTTTAAACAATATTCAGTAACTTTATGTAGTGTATAATACATGTTTCCTATTTCTTTTATTAATCTTATTCTTCAACAATATGCTTTAATTAATCAAAAATTCAAATGAAAAATACAGCTTCAGCAGCAGAATCGCAGGATATTCATCATAATCAAAAACATAATATTAAAATCATCAGTCTCTATCAGAAGCCAGATCTTTTCAATATAAAAAATGTAACAGGACACACATACAGATCCATTATTACAGAAATTAAATAATTTAGTTAAGTAATTAAGGAAAGTTTTATGAATATTTGACTTGACGAATATTTTTCAAATGTCCATGAGTGATACCACAAATTTAATTTATTACAAACTCTATCCAAACTAAATCTCTTGAATATAATTGACTTACAGAAGTACAATAACATTTAATATAATTTATATATAATTAGTATCCCTGTTACGGCTCTGCCCACTAAATGGTTACTTACGTTTCCTATCACAGTCAATTTTTATTTTGTTTTTTTTAGTCAAGTAACCAGAGGCAGGTGCAGCCAATCATGTTGCAGGTACAGTAACAGTGGCAGGACTGCTGTGCTGTATATCATTGTACACCTTAAAAATTGAAATAAAAAAAAACCCGAAAATGGTTTTTGGATATTTATCTGAAGAATATTTGCAAGCCCAAATGTAGTGAATATCCTGTTTAGTACAGTCAGAAATGGGGAAATTGCAATCACTGTTCAAAACATTTTACCTTTCACCCCTTTTTTAAAATTTCAAAAAATCTAGAAATTATTTAGTTATTGTTATTCACAGGAAGATTACACATATCAAAAGGTAGTTAATTTTTTTTTTAATTCAAAATCTATTTTAACCTTAAAAATTGGAATTTTGATAAATCTAAAAATTGGTCTAGATATTTACATGTAGATTACACATACCAAAAATTAAGTTGCTATTTTGTTACCAAGAGACTCAAAAAATCTAGAAATTAGTTTTTGTAGATATTTGCATGAATATTACACACACCAAAAATCAAGTTGATATCTTTATTTATTAAAGAGAATTAAAAAGAAAACAGTAAATTTAATTTTTACTCCATTTTAACCATTTAAACTCAGAATTTCAATAAATCCTTTCTTAAAATACATACACTTACACAGTAAGAATATGTATACAAATTGTCATCAATTTATCTTCAGTAGTTTTTGCTGGCCAGGTTGATTATGAATCACTCACGACAAATTGTTTTATCAATCTACATATGTATATATATACATTAGAACACTCATGCTTTACTTTTTATTAATACATGTTGAAATTATAATTGAATTTTTTTATTCATGTTTGAAATAAAAACATAAACCACTCCACACTCTTATAAATACATAAGTGAAATGAAATTAGAAGCATAGTATATGCATTAGAAGCATATACTTCTAATTTTGGAGGAAAATATTGAAGATTAGATCCTAATCTCTTGAACTAGGATTAATATCAAAATATTCTATTTTTTCAAGGTAATATTAATTATTTTTAATATCTGGATGAACAATCTGACGGGTAGCTGCCAAATAATTACAAAGGTGTTACAACTGGTACATTACTTACTACAAACATAATTTCACTAATCACTAAGCAACCAAAGCTTCAGATCATCAATCATTTCATTCAGTACATCATTTATAGCAGACCTGAAATCAACAATCTGTTAATTTTAAATGGCATATTTATCAATAAAAAAATCAGATAAAAGCCTAACAACATTACACCATTAAAGTGAAAAAGAAAATTTTTTACATTTCCACTGATCTAAACAACTAGACCAATTGAAATAACTCATTTAGAGGGGAAAAAATTGTTACCTGGACTTTTATAAGTGAAAATGGTAAAGGGGCTTATAATAAGCATAAAAAAAATAAATGAGTGAGCTGGGATGGTGGAGGGTTGAAAAGGGGTGAAAAATGGTATTATTGCGATTTCTGGTAAAAGATGATATCAAAAAAATTTTTGGTTATTTAAGACACAGAAAGGTATACTTTAACCAAGTTTCGTCAAAATCAAATTATTTTTGCAGAAATTAAAATTAAAAAACAAAAAAAGATTTTTCTCTGAAATTTTGAAGTTATGTGAAAAAATGACCTCTACAAAAGTTGTAGATTTTTGCATGATCTACAACTTTTGTATTGGACAATTTTTTTTTCAACCCCCCTTCCCCCGCCCCCCTACAACCACCCAAATCATCACTCCACCACCACCACCGCTCTTGCATTTATTTTTTTTAAGTTTATTATAAGCCCCTTTACCATTTCCACTTATAAAAGTCCAGGTAACAATTTTTTTTTAAGTGTAGTTTGGTTGGACTAAACTCCCTTTGTTAACCAAGAAAAAACTATTGGTTTTTTATTGGTAACAAATAAATTGATAACAATTTATTTAACAAAAATATTTTTACTTATTGTATTAAGAGTATCTTAAGTAAAACCCTAATCAATAATTTTAACTAAACAAAAACATTAAGCAATTACCAACCAATTTTAGATGCGGAACATGCATCTTTATATCTCTGAATAATGGGAGTCAAATTCCATGAAGTTACTACAGCACGAATTTCCGATCCCAAGTCAAAAATAAGAGAAAGGGGATCGCTTGGAAAGAGTAAAGCTCCTTCTACAGTCTGTAGACTTAATTTTGGTTCTAAACCTTCCATACTGAAAAAAAAGATATTCTCTAAATTCAGTTATTGTATGTTACGCTAAATTATTACTAACTACATAACAGTTTTTAATACTACTTCAAATACTACACTGACTATAATTAGATGTTGGTTTCTCTTTTAATTAATAACATGATATGTTCAAGAGTGAAAGGTAAGGATAGTTCAACAAGAACAAGAGGATAGTAAGAGCAATAGTTTTCTAATCTGAGCTGTTGGCTTGAATTTGATTCAGACCCTTTTAAAATATAAAAGCTGATTCATGTCAACTTTATATAACAAATGTGATTCATGTCTTTTATAATAAAAGGGAAAAATAATAAATAAAATAAAAATAGTTAAATAAATATAAGGGAATATCATAGGAAAATAATAAAATTATTATCTAAAAATCCGGATAATGTAAAAAGCAACATAACTAAAGAACCATATAAAATTGAATACAGCAAAAGAGACTATAATAAATATTATACTGGAATGAAAAAACTAACTTTTTTTGAAAAATCTGAAGACAAAGAAGCCATGAAATATGAGACTACATATAATTCAACTATGTTAAACATATGAAAAAAGATAATTGTAAATTTCAATGTAAATATTTAAAAACAACAAAATATATATATGTTACAGTAAATTTGATTAATCAAGTGATTATGCATAATTACCAGTGAATTTGGTTAATCATCTCAAATGTTGGAGAACTTAAAAATATACCAGTCATTTTACATATTCTCCATATTAATATATTAAAATAACTCAATAACCAGTAGTTACTGAATTTATTATTTAAATAATTAAAACATCACTGTTAATTAGTCTAGTCAAGATTAGTGAGCGTACGTTGTTTGGTTAGATTATGTTGATTCTGTGTACTGACGAATCATATGTATAGCAACATAACCTATAGTTATCAAAACACAGTCATCAAACACAACCTACAGTCGCTCACTTCATCTAATTAACGTTAAATATATACAAATTATATATGTTATTCTCCAAAATTGGAGATGATAAATCAAATTCATCGGTAATTATGCATAATCATCAGATTAATCAAATTTACCTAACATATATGTTAAGATTCGTACTTCCTTTCCTTCTTTTATGTAGAAAAAATAAAGTAAAACTATAACTGTCTAGTTCTTAATCATTATAAATAAATTGAATTTGTCTATATTCAGTTGGCTCTGTTAATAGCTAATAATTTTATACGAATATTGTAACAATACAATCTAATAATTCTCTATGGTTCAGTCTAGTACCAGCCATCAGAGACTCAATATGTTTTATAATATCAATGTATAACTAATTAACATACAACAATGCTATATGTATAAAATTTTATGTATTTTTAGATCAACATTTAAATTTATTTTGATAATTTTTTAGCATTATATATATTTTCTACTGAATTTTTTAAATCAATTTTCTCAGAATTAATTTTATTTAAAAATTTTGTTCAAACTATTTATTTGTTTAATAGCAATTTAAGGAACCTAAAGAAAAATAAAAAAAATTTTCAACTCCATTTTTTGAGCTTTACTACAGTTCTTTCTAAAACTATTACAAGTACAGTTCTGGGACCTATTTTATTCAGTTCTGTAAATTTTTTTCAAAGAGTTTATAAATTCTTGGAATTCCTTATTTCAATTCCAACAATTACATTTTGGCTTCATTTTACGCTTAGAATAGGAATCAAAGCAAAATATTTTGCTAGAAATAACTTGAAATCTACTTGTTTCCGGATATTCTTCACAGGAATGTTCTCCTTATATAAGTATCCCTGGTGAATGCAGTTTTTAATTATATTATATAACTGCAGAAAAGGAAAATAAAAAGACACGATTGTTAAGATCTAAGATACCAAGAATATACTTCCGGTAGCAGAAATAAAAGTAGTATTGAAGAGTTTAAAAAAATAAAGACATGGAATCTGAAAAATAAATGAAAAAGAATTAAATTGGGGTAGTAGCTCCAATATTGAAGGAAAGAAATTGAATTGTATTGAAAGAAACAGTACAAATGAATTTTGGGTAAACATAAAAATTGTCCCACATATAGCAGAAAACAAACAATTCAACTTTATTTCAAAATGAATAAAGAAGCTATGGGTTCCTACAATTTTTAATAACGAAAGACAAAGCAGATTGATGAAGAAGGAACAGGCTTTTACATCAAATGTAATGTATAACATATATACAAAATATATATAAATATATTATTAACTACGAACTAGGCCATAACAGGGAATGAAAAAAAAAATCAATTACATAAAAATCATTCAATTTCATTTCAATTAGTGTAACTATTCTTACCTTTTATATCTACGGGCTGCTTCTTCAGCTAGCCATGAGATAGTCAGTTCATGATCATTTGGTACAACAACGAGCAATAATTTATTCTCTACTAATACTTTAACAGTACGTAGTCTACCACCCTGATAAGAAAAATATCACAATTTAATAAATCACTACTAAACAAATGCAAAATATTATTAATGATAAAAGAATACACTTCTGGTGCAACAAAAATAAAAGTACTTTGGAAACTCACAATACCATTCAATTTTTTAAGGCCAGGTTTTTTCCTGAAAGAATAATATTTTGTTTTTCTTTTTTTGATAACTTCAAACAACATGATGCATCATAATAATTATTAATGAACATTAAATATTAATGTTTCATACATTAATATTTGAAAAAGCAGGACTAAAAACAAAATTTTGGGGGGAAATGTAGGATTATGCTGAATAAAAAATAAAGGCTATTACCTGGAAATCTTCAAAATCACTAAAACTCTTGGAACTTATTCTGCATATTCCTGATAAAATATTGATATGTATGACATTAATAAATGTCTATGAATTAAAGTGATAGTATTTTATAGATTAAAAGGTTGACATAACTGCTATATTCATCAAAAATCAAATTGTTAATATTTTGGGTCATATGATCTACATTAATGTTTTATAGCATTGCTGTAGCACAGAAATCAATTGTACTTTGCACAGTTGCTAACCTTTGAGGGAAGAAATCAAATATATTCAATCGGCTTGTAAAGCCTAGAAATAGACTTATCCCACAGCTGTATAAAAATACATAACTGATCTCTATGTTTACAATAATGCTTCATTCAGATCTTGACGATATAGCAATTTCCTTGTCACTTGGCCAAAGAACAAGTTTATGTATTACTTGATGACGTTTTCATCAGGTATATACACCTGCTAAGAAAATATCTTGTACACTTTTCAGTTTATTTTCACTTGAATATTTTTTGTTTTAATTGCACTAAAAATTAAAATTTTAAATACTGTACAATTAGAAAGCTTCAATTGCAATTGAATGACTAAAGCATAATTCTGCATTATCTGCAGTTTTCATATACCTACAGTTAAAGAAAGTCAAGCGCAAACAAAACTATATTTTTATATTAGTCATAGTAACTGCAAACAAGAAAATCTGATGATTTTGGAGTTCATCTACAGTGGGAGTAAATGGTTTATATGACAGATCATTTTATTGACCATACAGATGTAAATCACTCAATTACTGAGTTAAGATATTATTTAGCGTGTAATTTGAAGCTTTTTGAAAATTCACTAATACTTTGTAGATCTTGTTTGATTAAAATAATAAATAATTGATGATTTAAAAAATTAAACCTTTTAAAATTATATCATGAATTACTACCTGTAATTAAAGAGCTGCTTTAAAAGTATTAAATGCACAATTATATATTTCACAGCAATAAAATAAATATAAAAAGATTTTTTTTTTCTCCAAAGATATAAAGATGAATGATTAAAGCAACTATGTCCAATCTGCAGGCCAGTTGTTCCTTTTATGTGACCCCTTATAGATTTTACACAGATACATTTTTTATGCATTAAAAAATCTAAAAAAACTTACATTTTATACAAATAATTGAATATCTATGAATACTGGCTATAACCAGATAATATAACCAGGTAATATAGTTTTCAAGGCAATTTTTTATATTGAACTATTTATAACATTCATAGATTGCTCTTATAGTCTTCAATTTCTTTAATTTATGATACTAAACATACACAATATAAGAAATTTCTATTTTTAAAATAATTTGATTTAAAAATAAAATTAAAAAAAAAATTATGTTAGAAACAAAATATAAATAAGTTTAGTTAGATTTGGGGAATTTCATAAAAACCAATTATAAAAAAATATTATATTAAAAATTAAAAATATTTTGATTTTTTGAAAAATATTGTTTTATTACAGTAAAAACTATATAATAAAATTATAAGTAAGTTAAACAATTTACTTAAATAACAGGTACTCTATACCTATTGTCTATGCAGCATGCAGCTCACTTCACATTCCTAATATTTTATTGGCCCGATAATGATTTTGGGTTGGACATAGCTGGACCAAAGCATAATTGTGCATTATCAGCAGTTTTCACTTTAACTCTATACCTAGAGTTAAAGAAAGTCAGGCAGCAAACAAAACTGCAATTTTTGTTTATTAATCATAAAAATTGCAAACAAGGAAGCTGATTTTCAAGTCTATATATAGTGCGAGTAAGTGGATTTAGGAAAAGGGGATGCCAGGTCAGCCTAGCTTTCTACACTGCATGAGATTTACCTGTAATGGCCATGGAGAGAACTAGCCAGTGCTAGTTATATTTTTGTAGTTATAATTCTCATCGACTATACGTCAAGTCATAGATGTAGTAGACAATTAAAGTGCTTCAACATGGATAAAATTCATTCAAAAAATATTATTGTAAAGGTGTAAAAAATGACTGGAAGAATATAAGAAACTTTTTTTGATATTTCATCAAGTGTTCAGGTTCCTGAAAATGCTGAATGGGTAAAGATAAGTATTTCTAAATAGTTCTCCACAATTACCAGACATCATAGCTGTTGAACATATTCCGTAGAACAGTATGACATACTATACAAGAAAAGAAATATTGATGTTTCTGTTTATTAAAATTTTAATTGTTCAAATAATTTTCCAGATGATCAATCAAATCATCTTGACTTCTGTAGAAAATTCTTGTCTACATAAAAAAACCACTGATTATACAATTTTCAGACAAAGTTTCTGCCCAACATATTTTTATGATTAGCTTACAATGTCTAAAGAAAGAGAATGATAAACTATGGTTCCTATAAGATGGTATTATATCACACCGCAAGAATGTCTAATAATATTTATAAACGGTATCCTGTACGGTTAATTTCTCAGAATGAAAGCATTTATTAGGCATATCCTGACTTATCTAATTTATTTTTATCGAAGTTATTTAATAACAAAGGGTATGAAAAGAAGCAGAACCAATTGAATTGTTAACATCAATGAGGAAACCAAAATCAAGAATAACAACATACCGGAATATGTTTAATAATCTGGAGATATAAGTAGTCTGAAAAATACAGAACACTGCACCTAAGTTACAATGACAAAATAGAGGACATCAGTCCTTACTTAAGTTTAGAAAAAGAACAGAAGCAATTTTACAAATTCAGAGAAGTTTCTTTTCAAAAAACAGATTGCACGACATATTTGTAAATGATTATCAAATGTTAATTATACATGTCAGTATTGCTTACATAAATTTATACTAGGTGGTAAAAATCAGGTTCACTGTCACAATAAAAAAAAATTTCTCTGATCAAATATTTTCCAATAATTGTTTCAACCATTTTGAAACATAGTGAAATACATGCTATAATTTGGGTAGTTTTCTCTTAGATCTGAAAAACATATTAACTGAGCACTTTCATTTACACAAATGTTACATTTTTTAAACAACAAACCGATACTGTATGAGCACTGGAAGCTGCAGGTTGCAAGATATCTGATGTTGACTGAATATATAAACTCCGTTCTGTTTGCTGTCTTTCACAAGGAGTTCTTTGTCTTGAAATTCCAGCAGCAAGTAATGTTGTTTGATGTTTTCTTGATTTTCTAAGAAAATAATCAATTATAATAAATCTAACATTTTTAATGAAAAGAGCATAAATGTGTGTAATATTAGGTACTATGATTAATAAATAAATCCAAACAGAATCAGCAAAAAGAAAGAATTTAACTGGTTCTAAAAACTGCTATCAATTAACTTAGAAAACTAGTTTAAACATTATGAAAACTAAGATTTCTATAATGGTAGGGTCAGTTATTTTTAAAAAATGGCCTCAGGAAAATAAAATCTAATTAAATTAACATTATTTAAATCATTAAAAAAAAAATTTTTAATTATCAGAAATTATTAAACCAGCCTAAATTGAAAATATCAACAAAATTAAACGTTTTTCATTACCACTAATTTCTTACAAATTTGAAAGATGAATTTTTCAAAAAATTCTTTTTTTTTAAAGAGAAATTTAAATCTCTTTAAAGCAAACTGTGTTCATTTTTAATATTTCACACAACACTATGTAGAATAGTAAATTTTCATCACCTGCAAAGAATGTTCATTAAACTTTATAGAAAAAATACTTTTTTTAGTACAAACCACTTCAAATTACTGTCAACATTTAAAAAACATTGATAAAGGGGGCTATATATTATTATTCCAGAACCAGATTATAAATAAAATCATAACAAAATTTTAATTGAGTAGCATGCACTTGTGCACCTACACTCTTTTGAATAGTACCCAAGAGAAGTTAGAGATCACATGAAACTGTTTTTTGTAACTTAAAGAAATTCCATTTTTACTGATAGCAACACTGTTAAGCATTAACGTTAATAATGTTGCTGAAATATTTTCCAATTAATAACAGCAGCCATTAACATTGGTCTCAATTGTTAATTTGTTATTCATTTTTAGGTCCCAAAAATTTATGCTACTGTTTTCTTGAGTTAATTCAAATTTGATGTACTTATCTAAAGAATTAATTTCATTGATTATTTTGTTTTCTTTATTGTATTATTGAATATATATAATTAATATGTCACCTATTTATCTTTTATATAATAAAATTTGATGTTCTTTTTTTAAATATTATGTAAATTACTACTTTCTAACTAGTTCATGAAGATGTTAGCTAATATGGCTGAGGGTGGTGAACCCATAGTGAGACCCTTCACTTGTTAATAATATTTATTATTGAATTTGAAGTAGTTATATATTTGATGCATAATTTTAATAATTTAATAATAATAATTTTATTATTTTGTATATTATTCTTGTTGTTTATTTTTAATTTTGTTAAGGTATTATTAATTACACCAATGGTTTCATTGGTATGGATATTAGTGAACATATTTTTTATATCTAATGTTATGAGTTTAGTTGTGTTTCAGTAATTTCATTAATTATAACTACTAATTCATATTCATTTTTTAAATTATATTTATTATCGATTATGATTTTTTCTTTTAACATGCTCGATAAAAATGTGGGTGAATTAATACAATTTATTAGAGGGGTCTCATAGGAATATCTATTTTATGAATTTTGGGTAGTACTTTTAAAATAGGGGCTTTAGTATTAGTTAATTAAAAATTTTGTTTGTAGGATCCTTAATTTCTTTTAACTTATTATCTCTTAAAAATTTGTTAATTTTGTTGGATTTGACTATAAATGAATATATTTTATATTTTTATATATATCATAATTTTTATTTATGTGTTTATATTAATAATTTATTTTGATTACTTATGTAATCAATTTTGAAAATATTGTTTTCCAAATCTACAATGGTGTTTTTTATCATTTTATATTTATTTAATATTGATAAATTAAATTTAAAGGCACGTTTAATTACGTTAATTTCATTATCATTAAATTCAATGTTAGTAGTGTTGACCATGTCCGCTCCGAATTTATGTTCCTGAATCACTGTATTATTGCAAATTACATCATTATTTTACCTTACATTTTCATTCATTAGATTAAATTTCTTATTCATAGTAATATATTTAGTGTTTATTATTTTATTAATTTTATGATCGAATATATCATACATTTCACAAAAAATTACATAACCCAAGTTAAAAATTAGATCTGAATGCATAATATATAATTGTGCATTTAAATTTTGATTTTTTTGTGTAATGTTTTAATTTAATCCTTTAATTATAATATCTCACACGTTTTTTTAGTAATGTTAGTGGATTTGGTGTTATTTTTAATTTTGATATTGATGTATTTAGGTTTTATTTTATTAATTAAACATTTTTTGTTGATTTTTATATTAGTGATGGTTTTGTGAAGTTTTGATTTTAGATTATAAAATTTTAAAGCCGTACTTTTTGTGGTCAGAATTCAAATTGATTTTGTTTACTTTTACAAATTTCAGTACTAATAACTTAATTTGTAATGAATAAACTGTTATATAATAATAAGCAATGGCCATTCTTGGACAATGAGCTGTCAGCCGATGCACTTGAGTGGACAACATTAAAGGGGTGCCCGACCAATTTCCCACTATTAGTAGCCAGACTTATTTTTTTTATAATTTTAGATATTTCAACTACTAACTTGACAGGTGACAGCTATAAGCATATGATTCTAAAGTCGATTATTACATCTTTGGGAAGATGCCAGACACATTTTCCAGTGAAAATTGCATGCCAGACTGTAATGAAATATACTTCTATACCAAAAACAATAAGTACATAAAAGTTCAGCACTAAGAAAATGTTTTCAACATGAGTTTTAACAAGCTCAATAGTGCCACAATACTTCCAGCAACACTTCTGATTTCATTAACAGCATATATAAATAAAAGAAACTAGTTTGTTTCAAGATTAAGCAAATCAGTCTACCTCCCAAACTATAGCAGATATGGGTGTGCCTAAAATTAAAAAAAAAAATACGTTGTTGAAACAGATTCTAGGAATATTTAACTGCTGAACTACACGAATGTTAAAACTGCAGAATCTTAAATGAGAATTTCTCAAAAACAATCCAGAAAGATTTTATTAAACAATACACAAATTATCAATATTAATAGGACAACAACTTACTGTGATAATCTATTCACTTGCTGAGGCTGTTCATTGTGGTCAGATAATAAAGATTTACTATATGTTGAGCCTGAAAAAGCTTCATCAGTTTCTGCCATTTTGTTATCAGCTAAAATACCAGGGCTTTTATCATTACATACATAACCATCCTGAGATTCTTCATTATCCTTTACAAACAAATAAGAAAGAAAAATAAAACATAAGCAAGATTTTTTGCTATTATAAACTCTGAAAACAAGCTACATTGTTTAACAGTAAAAAAAATCTCTACTTATTATAATATAAAATAATTCCCAAATTCCAACTCACCTGAACTCTACTTTGAAATATTCAAACACACGATTTTAATTCTTGAAAATTTTAAATTATTAATTTATAAAACATTCATGTAATTAATGCAGTTATTCATTACATGATGCAGAGCTTTCATATTAATGATACCCACTTCTTTTAAAATTTTTATCTTTAATGAACGAAGTAAAACAATAAATTAGTAATTACTTGGGAGTTAAGTAATTATGTGATGGTAATGTAAAAACATCAGTAATAGAGATATTTAGTAATCTATCATGTGGGTAATCTATCATACTTTCATGGACAATCAAGTCCATGAAAAATAAAAAATAAATAAAAAAAATAAAATAAAATAAAAAATAAATTATTAGTTATCTATTCTTATTAGTCAAAAGAATTAACAAACAATAAATGAAATCCAAAGTGGCAGAGTTCACAGCTAATAAAACAACAGCACCACTTAGTTAAGTCCAAACACATAAATATGACTCGCATATCTAGTTAAAAAAAATTTGTAAATAAATACATGTATCCTAATGTAAAAGAAATCTCTGCATATATCATAACTAAAAAAAAAAAAAAAACAATGTTCCAAATGTATCACAAAACTGTTTATCTTTCAGTCCTACTGCAAAACAAATAACATTATTTTCCCAATAATAATGATAAAAATATAGACCTGATTATCTGAATTTGATGAACAGCTACTTAAAGGTCTAGAACGATAAGATACAATTTTGTCAGATGAACTGCAACTTCTTAACTGTTGTCCGATAAATAATTCACCCTTACGTCTCCTTTTTGCTGGGCGAGAAGCACCAGCTTCTCCAAGATCATCTTCTAGCCAATCATCCACAATGTTAGCAGCATCCAATAAAGCATCCTGAGATAACTTTACTGGACTTACTGGCTAAAACAACAAATCACAAAACATTTCACTATAAAATAAAATATGAAGCAACTTCAAAAACTAAGTACCATTTCCAAATATGACCACTAGATTCTAGCCAATGCTGCTGAGCTCCTTCATTAATTAGCTTGATACTGATGGCATTATTGAAGCAGTTTTTGAAAATTATTCTTCATTTACATTACAGATAATTAATTGAAGGACTTACTGATTTTTAAAAAAGTCTGTTATTCATTTTTTTACAGGAAATGTTTTGAAAGGTTAGTGAAGTTTGAAGTAAAGCCATCATCCCCTGATGGTGGTGCAGACAGTAAATAATTAATGAGAACATACTATACTCAGACTTTTTTTTATTCCTAGTGTATGTGTACATTGCAATTTATTCAACAGTAAACCTTAAGCAACCCTCCCATGCCCCAATGAGATGAGCATGATATCTATGACATGTAAATTAAGTATAGTCATGTAAAAACTCAGGCCAAACATTCCTAAGGTGTGTGGTTAATTGAACCCCAACCACCAAAGTACACCAGTATCAAATGTTTAGCATTCAAATCTGTATAAAGCAACTAACAATTACTAAGAATTGAATGTCAGAGCCTTTAACCTTGATGTTAAACAACAGATTTGCGATGATGAGTTTAAGCACTAGACCAGCCCAGTGCTCAGCGCTAGACTTAGCACAGACAGATGTTCACTCATGCCTGAATCTGAAGCAGTCAGTGCTATGACAATCTCAAAAGAACTGTGTGATTAGCTTTTTTTCAAGCTTTCATAAGCAATATCATTTTATGAAGAGAGTAAATAGGAATTGGTTCCATGCTATAACAAACTAAGTGTAAACTAAACTTTGGTGGAAACTAAACTGAAAACCTATTTACAGTAAATTATGATAAAATAAACAAATTAGATATGTGAAAAAAATCAGTTATATTTCACTGGAAATATTAAACACTCATATTTTCTCATAAATGTATGATCTGAAGGTGAACTATGTGAACAAGCAATTCTGTTATAAATAACCTGTTCACATTCTAAAAAACATAAAAAATAAAGTTGTTTGTGGGTTGTACTATGATTCATACAAAAAAAAGTTGAACCATAATACTTTTTCTTTTTCTTTAATATTTGGATAGATAAAACTTCTCAGGATAAAAACAGCATGAACTTAAATCAACCAGACATATCTCCTCATCCACAAACAAAATTTGAATGAGAGGATAACAAATTAATGTTTTCACGATTAAAAATTTACATAAAGGGATTTTTAATAAATTTTAAAAGGTTATTAAATCATGATCTCCTATCGTTATTTATCAAAGAAGTTTCTGCATCACTGTTGATAAAATAAGTTTCCCAACTCTATCCAATTCTTATTTGTTACACAGACTTTTTAAAACTATTATTTCTAGTACACTAATTTTATGACCAATTTCTAGGCAATGTTCGACTAGAGCTGATTTTACTATGTTCTATATTTACAAGCTAAATGTTCCTTTATTCTAGTTTCAATACTTCCTACACTCTAGCTGTGCATCCTAAATTGAAATTACTGTTTTTATAAATCAATTTATAAATGCTCTCATTTATGTGCTGCTTATTTGAATTGATAATGATATGCAGTCGCATGCCTTGTTCATGCAATTAGCACAACTGTTAGCTTGTAATACTCATGTTCTGCCAGGTCAAGATATGTTATTTATTAGAACTTAACAATAGAATGGTTGCCAGACTCAGTATCAAGAAGCCATTAATACTAACTAGTTCATCTAAGTCTTGAATTAACAATTTCCTGTTTGAGAATTCTAGTTGTATCATCTTTGCCACTAATACACTTCACCATTAGTACAAGGATTTAGTTTAGGATTAGTACAAGTAATAGCTGACAGTAAAAGTATTAAAAGGTTTAGGTTTACCCTATAATGTAACTATGCAGTTCATAATAATAAAAATTATAAAAAAGTTTCCATACCACTTCAGTTCGAGCTGGTCGATGTTTTAATCCCCTAATAGCATTTTCATATTCATTTACGGCATCATCAGAATATCTCCTATTATTAGTGCCATTACTGTTACTTCTACCTCCAGTACAGATATCAATATTTCTTCTCATCATTGAACTATCTGAGTGATATAAAAAAAAACTTTATCCAGAGAATTTTAAAGAAACAGTCAAAAATTCATTTTTTCAACATAATCCTCTCCTTGAATCAGAAATAGAGAAAACTACATTATTCAGACAGTACTTTAACTAGTCTACTGACATTTTTCCTAAAAACATTACAAATAAATCCACATTTGATTACAAATCCTAGTGTATTCAACACTGATTTTTCTGTATGTTAACATTTAGCAAATTTAACTCAAGTAAACGGTTTCAACTTCTGTATAAGATGACTATGAAAGAGCAATTACTTCATGATTTTATTTTTTTTTTTTTTTAGTTAGTAAGAAACATAAAAATTTGTGCATTTTGTGCTAGAAACTAGGCAAAACAACACATAATTTTCAAAGTTAGGGAATGATCAATGAATATACCTGAGAAATGGTGGTTGTTTACAGTACCAATAAACAAACAATGAGAGACTGATAGGATTACATGCTACATTTTCAATAATAATAATAATAATAATAATTACAACTAAAAAAAATTTACTAATCTATAATGAAATAAACTTAGTGAAATCCTGTGAACCTTTTTAAATATGACCAGAAGCCAGTTTCAACATAATAGACAGATAGTATACATATCATAAATAAAAAAGAAAACTTATCAAAAAAGACATAAGCATTCAAATATTACATTAACATTATTATGGCGATAACAGTCGATACCAAAATTATATTACTGCATGTAACAGAGCAAATATACTGTAAGCAGTAAGCAAGTACAATCTGACAAGAACATTGTAGGTGCAGCATCACCCAATAACTGAATAAATTTAATATTAGTCATAAATACAGCATTTACTGAAAATTATATACTAATAACTAATTCCAGTTTTCTTTGTTCTTTTTTTTCTGCCTAATATCATGTTTTTCAACAAAAAATTTTCCTTTCTGTTTTGCACCACTTTAAACCTAATTCTTTCAAAATTCTTCTTAAACTAGTTTCACTGCCGTTAAAATTAATTTTAATTTTCAATTCTTTACAGTTTGCTAACTGTTGGCAGCTCCCTTGTCTTTGAATGAAATTCATTCACACTTCACCTAACCACACCTTTATCAAAACCATCTAATCCAGTAACTGGTTTAGAATGTTTCTTTTTTCTTTTTCAGGGTGATGAACAAACATTCTGGCCCCTTGGATTGAAGAAGTTTTATTTTTTGTTTTCTTAGGCTTTGAACTTGAGTTCTGGAAATGCTGCAGGAAGCAGCAGTTCTCTCTTCATACTTCTGAATAGCAATTAAATGCTTGGCATTTTTCAGTTTTCCTACAGCTAAAGATTCTTTCTTCTTGAAATCATACATGTTGTTTACAATTTTGTGTGCCTATCTTCAAAATTTTTTACCTTTCACAACAGACTGAAATTCAGCCATAAGTATATTCACACATAAACAAACTACTTTAAAAGTTTGAATTGTAAACCACGATAAAAACCTTTTACTAAATATCATATCGTACATTAATTGACTATGTAACAAAATACATGATACACGCCAAAAGAACCGTACCTAGAAGGAGAATTATGGAACTGAACTTTATATACATGGAAAAACAAAAGAGAAACAAAAATAAAATAAAATAAGAATAACTGTTCTGTTATTTTTATATTTTGTTATTTTGAAACATCACTTTCTTAATACTGTAAAGGCACGAAAACACACTGCTTTGTAAACAACATTTACATCATGTTTATTTTACTAAGAGATGACTAATCATTGTGCGCCAAGTTTCAGAGAACAATAGTAGTAACATTTTAAAGTATAGCAGTGATACTTCTCACTGCTACATCAGCCTGCTCAGGCTGATCACCCACGCTTGCCATTATTCTATTTCAAATTCTAGAATTAGTTCCCAAATTATTTTCCATTCCTCCTGAATCAGGCTGTACATAATATATTTATTTATGTGTATGCTTGGTTATGTAAATATTTAAGTTCATATATTAGTCAAAAATTTTCATTGTGGCACCCAGTATATGCCTATTGCAATTAAATAAATTAAAAACATCAGGAACGTTCTCAATCCCAAAAATATTTTTCTTATGAGGGAAATCAAAAACATCATCCTAATTAACAACTCAACAAATAAAGAAATATCAAAGCAATATAACAACTTTTGAGCCCTAATCATATATTTTTATAAGACATTTTGAAAAGTTTATAACAATACTGTAAAAGTGTTTAACCCACACAAGTAATACTGAACAAAACTTAAACATTCATTTTTAATTTGTAAAACACAAGTTACATATTACACAAAAAATATAATAAAAAGATTAAATTTAATATACCTGAAATTATTACCAAATGTATGTAATTGATTTATGAGATTGTATCAGAATGTTCCTGACTAGGTGTAAGAAATTTACTTAATTTAAAAATGGTTGCCACCTCCTTCAAAATCGTTTTCTTGGAAATATATACAATCATCCTAATTTCCTTTACATGCCACAAAAGCTCTGGGGAAGTTTTCTGCTGAAGACCATCCACTATTGCCTGCAACTGTGCTTAGACATATTTTATGGTGTCAAAGTATCAGTCTTTTATCAACAATTTAATTTTAAAGAACAAGGCAAAGCCACAAGGGGTAGGTCGAGAATACGGAAAGAGTGGGACAACTAACATAATGTTTTCTAAAAAAAATTTGTCGTTTTGAAGAAGGTGTTAAATGCACTGCTATGGTAAAAAGCCAATTTAGCTTTTTCAGTTTTGGTTCTTTTCATTGCACATCTCTTAAGTACCTAAAAACATTCATGTAAAAGTCAGAATTCATCGTAAAGAAAGGTTGAAGTCTAGAGAATATTAGAATTTTGCCTGTGACATTGAAAAGAACAATAAGTGCATTTTGTTGCACTTTGCAGCTACCACATCATCAGGCAAGATGTATTAGGACTACAATGCAATTGTTGGTGTATGTGTAATCAAGAATCCAACTTTCGTCACTCATGATGATTCTAGAAATGAAATTAGGTCATTGTTATGCATCTTTTAAAGCTTATGGTACACAACATACCTTTTGTTTGAGTGAGAAGAGAATCACTGTAATGAAATGATGCATGTTCAAGTTTTTGGTTCATTAGATTTCTAGGCAGGACCATAACTCACTCCAACCATGCCACACAAGCCATGGGCTGTGTTCAGTAATGCCCCTCATGGATGAATTCCAGAATTTTTTTATACATTTACAGTATTTTTAATGGTGGTTGGATAAGAAATAATCATCTTCAACTGAGCTTCAACTAGCATGAATTCCATTAAAATTATCCATAAACATTAAAAGCTTGACAAATCATTTTAAAAATCTTAATAGCCAATTTACTGAGAAGGTTCACGCAAAAATTTGATGAAGCACCCTTTTTTTAATTTATTAAAACTACCTTAGACTGTCGCTGAACACAAGGTTGTAAAATCTTGCACAATAACTCAGCACATTTATGCAATATGACACCTTTTGGTAGACTGACTAAGCAGGAAGTACTGACCTTCAACATTCTGTATGACTTTATTACACAAAGTATAGATGCTACAAGTAAAACTGGAAACTTTCTGATACATCTTGTACATAGTTATCAACATGTACGAGGTGTGTTCAATAAGTACAAGAATTTTGAAATTTCATGAGTTGTATTAATCTGTTTCTCAGGATTTTTTTGTTATTGTATTGGTAAACATGTCTGAAAAATACCTATACATTTTTAGCCATATTGGATGTTTAGTCTGTTCTCAGCTGTCAAAAGGATAACATGTGTTTTGGTGCAATCGGTGACTTTTTATTTGCATAAATAATGGATTAGTGAATTTGTGTTAAATTTTGCTATAAAAATGGAATAAAGTGTAACAATGTTTTAAAAATGTTAAATATTGCTTTTGGTGAATCTGCTATGAGTAAAGTAAGGGTTTACGAGTGGTATAAGTGTTTCCAAGAAGAGTATGAAGACGTTTTAGATGATGAGCGCCCCAGACACACAGCACATCAACAACCAATGAAAATGTGGAAAAGGTGAAAGAAATGATTATGAATGATTGCTGAATCACAACCAGAGAAGTCACCACTGATGATGTTGAGATATCAATTGGCTCATGCCATGATATTTTTTCAGATGTTTTGGGTATGAAAAGTGACAGAAAAATTTGTTCCAAAACTGTTAAATTTCGAACAAAAACAGCAGCGAATGGAAGTTGCTCAGGGGTCACTAAATGAAGTCAACAACAATGCAGAACTACTGAAATGTGTCATAACAAGTGATGAAACATGGGTTTACAGATATGATGTCAAAACTAAGGCTCAATCGTCCCAGTGGAGGCATTCTGGATCACCAAGACTGAAAAATGCTTGACAAGTACGGTCGAATGTGAAGGTTATGCTCACCATGTTCTTCGATTTTAACGGCATAATGCATCATGAGTTCTTGCCACAAGGTCAAACGATGAATAAGGAGTATTATCTACAAGTTCAATGCTGTTTGCATGATTTGTGGCAAAACAATCCATGGCTTTTGCACCACGATAATACACCTGCTCACACTTCATTGCTTGTTTATCAATTTTTAGTCAAAAACAACATTGTAATGATACCCCAGCCGTCATATTCGCCAGACATGGCCCCATGTGAATTTTTTCTATTCCCAAAAATAAAGAGAACCTTAAAGGGTCATCGTTTTACAATCATAAATGAGATTAAAAGTGAATAGCTGAAACAGCTAAACACTACCCAAAAATCGAGTTCCTGAAATGTTTCAGGGATTGGGAAACGCGCTGGCATAAGTCTGTGGGGACTATTTTGAAGGGGATAACTAAATTAATGTAGACGAATAAATAAAATTCTTCCCAAAAAAATAAAAATTCTCATTACTTTTTGAACCACCTTGTATATATAAATGTTTACTTTTAAATTGTACGTATTATCATTATTCCCAATTATGTAGCAAAATAATAACTCAAGCTAGAAGGAAACAACATATTTTTGTTCTCTATATTTTCATGCAGAAAATAATTAATATAGAGATTATTCATATGGTAGACCAATGTTGTTTTCCATTGTCTTTTCTCCTTCAACAGATCTTTTCAACTTGATACTTTTTATTATCCAGAACCTTTTACATATTCTAACATGTTTCTTTCACAATATTCACAAATAGACATCATTTAATTTTATCCTTTAACCAGAAATTTTGAATGAAGTAATCTGGGAACATTTACAACAGTCTACTAAAGGTAACAAGGTTACCTTTTTCAGGTAAACTTGTTACCTGAAAATCATTGATACAAAGGGAGATGTCTAAGAAATATTAGAATACAAACATTAAACAGAATCTTACCACTTTTTCTAAAAGATCTGCCACTAGATGATGAATCAGTAAAATGAACTGAACTTCTTAAATCACAACTTGTAGAAGCTGTTGGATATGAAGATGATCCTATTTTGTAGTTCTTTGAAACACTATGACCAGCTGTAAAAATTGAGCATACAGTGAGTTACAGTAACAAGTTTCCATTAAATCTGTCAAACACATACACAAAATAAAAGAAGGAAACTACATATTTTCCAAGAAAAAGTGAAATTGAAAAGTTTGTTGTAATAAATATAATAAAAAAAATTTAATAATAATAATAATAATGCAACTATTGTAGTGGTAAAATCAAATAGTTGAGCTCTTATCAAACACCATTTTATTTTTAAGCATTGAATGATTTTTTGAAGTTCAAACCCTGACATACATTTGAACATTCAGTTGAAAATGTAGTTTAATACTTACTTTAACACTTACTGGTTGATTTATGAAGAAAAAAAACTCAAAAAATCAAACTCAAAATATCAAAAAATGAACTTACTAATACGCGTTTATGTGAAAATTAATATAACAAACTATGTTACGAAAAAAACCTTGTATTGTGTAACAAACCAAATGTTAGAATACAAACATGAAACAAAATCTTACCACTTTTTCTAAAAGATGTACCACTAAATGAAGAATCAGTAAAATGAACTGAACTTGTGGAAGCTGTTTCATATGAAGATGATGCTGTTTTGAAGTTCTTTGAAACACTATGACCAGCTGTAAAAATTGAGCATATAGTGAGTTACAGTAATAAATTTCCATTAATCTAAGTACATTTGCATTATTCATTTTGTGTAATACAAAATGTTAAAAAAATGTGCAAATAATACAAAATGTTCAGGATATTAATCTAAGGATGTAATATCCTGAAGTTTTTAAATGCATAAAATTAAATTTTATTTAAGTAAACAATTATAAATTATAGTTACGGTTATGTAAACATAAATTATAGTTACAAAAATATTTTGCAATGTAATTTATGTTTTTACACAAAACTACACATAATACTCAGACAAAAGAAAGATTTTTTAATGTTTCTCTAAGTGCATACCATTTCTTGGAGTGGTTTTTTTGCGTATATTACAGATCTGAAAATACTATTTTTCTATCACCCTTAGTTTTAAATAAATTACACTTCAAAAAAAATTAAGGGAAAATATAGTTAAAATCTGTAAAATTTATAATTTTTCATGGCCATACCTGTGTTAGAATGTTTTTCTTTTATAAACAGCCTCAGGCACATCCTGAATTAATGTCCAACAGTAATCGGCTAGCACATTACAATTCCATTTCCCTTTATAGCGACCTTCCATCACCAAAATGTCTTTGTGGAAACATTCACCGTGTTCATCATTTACATCTCAGAGATTGTCCGGAAAAAAGATCCAGATGCAAGGGGAGGAAATCTATTTTCAAAGACATATTACATCACATAGCTCTGTATGAAGTAAGAAGTTGATACAATACCATGTTAATTGTCAGATTTTTGTTTGCCAAGGACACTTTTGCAAACGTCTTTAAATGAGGCCCAAGCTGCACTTTCTACACTATTTAACATTGTGTTAAATACATCATCTCTGACCAACTCTCTTATTTGAGGACCAACAAATATTCCTTCTTTAATTTTTCCTTCACTTACATTCGGAAATTTCTACCTGATGTACAAAAATCCAGGACTATTCTTCTTCATTGCTTTTACAAAATTTTTCATTAGTCCTAGCTTGATATGGAAAGCGGGTAAAAATATTTTTTTTTGGGTACAAAGGCTCATGAATAATATTTTTCCCATTTGGAGTTAAGTTGTCTCATTTCTTCCATTCTTTGGTAACATAATGTTTATCCCTAGTTCAGCTATCACATTCGCAAAGAAAACACATGTACTTAGTATAGCCTAACTCCATGACTAACAAAATAGCTATAACTTTCAAATCACCACATATGTTCCAGCTATGTTTTTTAAAATTTATTTTTCAAGAACATCTTTCATCACATCATCTGTCTCTTTAAACCATAACCATAAGCGATTAGTATTGAAATATATTTGTTACCGTTGTGAAAAAAAAAATGTTTTTGATGTTACAAGTTGTATGCTATTCATGCTTTTAATCTCGAGGCTGATATGTCAAAGGAGTAACTATAATTAGAAAAATGTTTAGTAACCAAAATAAATTTTAATTACAAAAAGGAAAAATCAGATATATGGAGGGGAAAGATAGCAGAAAATGAAATGTACATTACAGTATTGTTACTATTACAAAATAAAGTAGAAGCAAAAACCATCAAAAGGGAATCTCTAAATCAAAATAGTTAAATTATCTACAGAGAATAAAGAAAAAAGAGTGTGAAAAGCAAGTTTCAGTTTGGTATTAAAGGTAAAAAAGATTGTGTAAACTAAGGAAGAGGTGTTTGATTAACATAAAAGGAAAGTATAGCGAATAGAGCAGAAAACAAAGAAAATGAATTTGAAAAGGAGTATCAAAGTAATAGAAGGTGATAATAGCA
The DNA here is from genome assembly GCF_047948215.1 of Lycorma delicatula. NCBI lineage: Eukaryota > Metazoa > Arthropoda > Insecta > Hemiptera > Fulgoridae > Lycorma > Lycorma delicatula. The sequence continues at coordinate 81,795,196 of NC_134456.1, read as the reverse complement.
AACTACTGATTTTAGAAAAAAGAAAGAATATTACATCTTGCTATAAAGTTTTCTTATCCATTAGACTGCCTAAACATTTTCTCATCATTCCATCACTTATTGCACTTTCATTGTAAATTTCACAAATCTGCTGAATTCACATTTTATGCCTTTAAAAAGTGGGTAATAGACCATGCAGGGCCTTCAATTGACTTAAAGACACAAGAAAATAAACAAAAACTGCTTCTTCCATACAGGCATCTGCACCAAGCATGAAAGCATGCATGGACAGATGATCAAAATACTCAGTAGACCCGCATTTTAAAATTGTACTTGCTTCCTAAATGTGCCTCATATTAGTTGAAAAATGTTTTCTCTGAATACAAGAAGGATAAACATTATTTGTACACTTATTTTTAGTATAAAATAAAGATAATGATAATATAACCTTTTTCCATAGCTACTTTTATCTTGTTTACCATCACACTATAATCTCTTAATATTTCACCCTCTACATCTTTTCCTTCTTCTTTTTTATAACGCTCTCGCCATTCTTTTAGACAATCCAAAACCGTGTCCCCCTACAAAGAGTTCATAAGATACTAAAATATAACATCAACTTTTTTGTACGAAAATAAACATAATTTTTCAACAAGAAGCATATAAAGTAAGAAAACAATAAATTTCTAACACACATGATAAAATATAATAATAAATTTAAGAAATAATAAATTAACCCAATTAAGATAATTATTAACTAATATGTTTCCTTATTGAAATGATTCCTTTTAAACCTTTATACAATTCAATAGACTAAATATAATTAACTAAATTCCTTTTTATCAAAAATTTATATATAAGTCATTAAAGAAGGTAAGAAGACTTTCTTTAACTTAGAATTACAGGTGACAACACAGAATTTCATTATGGAGAATCTGAAATTATACAATATAGTTGTTGATATAAATTAACAAAGAAATTGATGAACTCTAATTATTAAATTTAATTTTTACAGGAAAATCCTAATGAACAAATGTAAAATGTTGTGAGAATTTACAGTTAGACTAAATGCTAACAAAAGTTTCCTTTTACAAAAAATTTTTTTTTGAATGTTTCCTTCACTTCATGAGTCAAATCTTACTAATTTTGGGTTGAGAAAAACGAATATGACAAAGAAAAAGTTTTATTAGCTCTAGTTTCTGTGATATACAATAGATGGAAGTATTTTATTTCAACAGAAGAGAAAACTGTACATTTTAACTACATAAACCAACAACACAGAAAGTCCATTTGACATTTTTTTATGACAATTACATTCTAAGACTTCTTAATTGATGGAAGAATACCTGGCAGTTGGTTGGGTCTAAGAGAATCATGAGGTGGCTTCATGAGATCGTTTTCTTTTGGCTTTCCTCTTGTAAGCGAGTTCCAGAGCATTCCTATACACAGACCAGCAGTAAACTGCAAGCATTGCTTCATTCCAACGGCCCTGATATCTTTGTTCCATTACAGAAATATCCTGATGGAATCTTTCTGTGTTCATCACTGACAACTCCACAACTAGGAGGGAAAAAGCCCAGGTATGAGTGGAGAAAATGGATCTTAAGGGACATGTTGTATCAGAGTTGATGGTATTTTTGCAGAAGTACTGTCACCAACTGACTATAGTTTTCATTTCGTTTGTTGCCTAAAAATCCATGAATGACTCCCTTTAAGACTTCCCATGCTGCTTCCTTTTCTTTCCCCTCCAAAATTCAGTCAAACACAGGATTCTTTACACGTTGAATTTGTGGCCTAACAAAAATACCTTCCTTAACTTTTGCATCACTTAATGGAGGAAATTTGACTTAAAGGACTGTCCTTCTCAGTTCATACTCCTGACAAAATTTTTCATCAAACCCAGTTTTATGTGAAGGGGTAGAAGAACATCTTCTGGGTCCACAAGAGGCTTGGCAATGACATTTTTCCTGCCAGAGTTAAGATTTCTTGCAGGCCACTCTGCTTGGATATAATGTTTTTTCCTATCTCTACTGTCCCATACATATATAAAAAGCAGCAGTATTTAGTGTACCCCCAATTGCATTCCAAAGAGTACAGTGATAACTTTTAGACTGCCACAGATTTTCCATTTGTGATCAGCATATTTGATTGAGTTCAGGAGGATTGCCATGTTTGTATAAGTTTCCTTCATGTGAACTTTCTTTCTTTTCTGTTTAGCCTACCACCATAAGGTATTACTTCAGAGGATGAATGAGGATATGTATGAATGTAAATGAAATGTAATCTTGCACAGTCTCAGGTCGACGATTCCTGAGATGTGTGGTTAATTGAAACCCAACCAAGATCTAGTACTCAAATCCGAATAAAAATAACTACCTTTACTAGGATTTGAACCTTAGAACTCTCGACTTCAAAATCAGCAGATTTGTGATGACAAGTTCATCACTAGTCCAACCCGGTGGGTTTCCTTCATGTGAACTCCATGACCAACAGGAATAGAAGGAAGACGGTTGCTGTTGTGGAGTAATACAACTTTCAAACCAAGCTTGGAGGAGTCTATGAATAGCCTCCAATCAGATTAATCATGATTCAAATTCAAACATCATTTCATCAAGCCATTAACTTCACAGCAAATAACAAGATTGTTTTTCATCTCAAAGAAAGAAAGTAGATCTCTATCATGATGTCTGTACTGTGAGACCCTGACATCATGTTGAAGATTCCATTGCTTTAGTCTTGACCCTAGAAATTCTGCCTTCTTCAACAAATCAAGGTCTCGAATGAGATCACTCAATTTTACTTGACTCAGTCTGTGCGGTTTATGATCTTTTTCATCAAAATCAGAGTCATGGGATGTGGAAGACTTGTTGGGTTTTTCTTCTCTACACTGTCTTTATTTTCTACTTCAAACTTATAATTTTGGGGCGGAGTAGGAACTGGTAAACTACCTAAATGTGAAATAGGTCGAATAGCAGATGTAAGATTAGGTTATTGAACTGTTCCTCTTTTCTTCATTGACAATCCTGCCTTTAGAGGTAGAGTCAAGGAGAAATAGCAGTTATCTGTATGGTCTGTAGACTCCTGACAAACCATAGATCATTTTTTACTTTTCAGCCATTCTCATAGTATAACTGAACAAGAGTTGCAACATATATGTGAAGCCCATGACTTATCCTGGTCCCCTACCTATATACCAAAATAATGCTGATAGGCAATCTTCACTAGAAACATCAGATTGCGTTTTTGTTGTGACAAAAATGTTATTTTACCACAAATGTAACAAAAATTATTCACTCAATTTACACATTTTCGTGGCATTTTTATTTAACAAATTTTTCTCTTCAAAAGCACTCAAAAACCAAATTCTGCACAAATTACAACACAAACAATATTAAACTCACAGTCACAGCAACAGTAATAATGTTTTATAACCTACAAACAGCTGGAGAATGTTGTGTTTTGTCATTTAACAGGTATGAAAACTCCAAAAACAAAATTGCCCCCAAACTAAAAATGTAGATTGGGTAAAAAATAACATGTCATTGTATCTCTAAAGCAAGAGCTAATCAGTTATTTTTATGGTGATTTTTGAATTCAGCAGATGGAAATACATAAGAATAAGCTATTTTTGAGCAAAAACGTTTTCATTGTTGGGCAGTGTAATTGAAACGATTTTGGTCAAATTAGGATCTGTTCAAAATCTAGTATTTCACATTACTGAAATATGTGTAAAAATGATTATATTTGAAAAATTTTTTCCCACCAACTACTTAATGAAGGGATTAGAATATCATTCTGCAAGGGTTATTTTTTTTTCAAGGTCCGATCGGTTGCGAAATAAAAACCCACGCAAAAATTGGATGAACCTTTGCGCATATGTGTTGCGCAGGGTCTCTAGTATGGCCTTCAATCACGCTGCGTCACTTCGTTTAGTTCTGAACACGCAGCTAGCACGTAAACATGTCTACAACAATAGAATCTCCCGCCAAGTGTGAAGTGCGTGCGGAAATTCGATTTCTTCAGGCTGAGGGGTGTAATGCAGCTGAAATTCAGACGAATAAGTAATGTGTACGGTGAAACATCAATGAGTGACAGCAAAGGGCGACAATGGTGCAGGAACTTTAAAGCAGGACGTACAGATGTTCATGAAGCAGGCGGTCAGGGAAGAAAGCGAGTGTCAAGCGATGATCTCGTTGAGCGAGTGGTTGAGGCAATTTGAGAAAATCATCGGTTCACAATTTTTGTATCGAGTAATTTGTTTCCTGAAATTTCAAGGTCAGCTCTCTACACCACTGTGAGTGAGACTTCAGTACCGCAAACTTGTGTGAGATGGGTTCCCAAGATGCTGTCCGACCATCACAAAACAATGAGAATGGACGCCTTCCTAGCATTTATCCAGCGCTACCACAATGAAAAAGATTTTTTTAACAAAATTGTCACAGGGGACGAGACATGGGTCCATTTCAAAACTGAATAAACAAAAGAACAATCCAAACAGTGGTTGCATTCTCATTCTCCCAGTAAACCAAAGTTCAAGCGAACCTTCTCCAGCAGAAAGTGTATGGCTACTGTGTTCTGGGACTGGAATGGAGTTCTCTTGGTGGAATTCATGGAACATGGCACGACCATCACTCAGCCACAAACTGCATGACTCTTCAACCTCTACAAAGGACAATTCAGAATAAGCGGAGAGGAATGTTGTCATCAGGCATTGCCTTTCTCCATGACAATGCAGCTGTAACAAAGAAGCTCCTACAGCGTTTTCATTGGGAAGTGTTTGATCACACACCATACAGACCAGACTTGGCTCCATCTGATTTTCACCTCTTTGCTCACATGAAACACTGGCTAGGAGGACACCATTTTGGCACAGACATCAAGCTACAGACCAGCGTAGAAACATGGCTGAAAACACAGGCAGCTCTGTTCTATGACGAGGGTATTGGAAAGTTGGTACCACGCTACGACAAATGTCTAAATCGGAGTGGCAACTATGTAGAGAAATAGCGTAACTATGTAAGTATTTGTTACAAATAAAAAAATTTTTATTTTCACTGAGGTTTTAATTTTGTGACCGATCGGACCTTGAAAAAAAATAACCCTCATACATTAGAAGTTTGTTCTTTTCCGTGTAATTGTTGTGAGTTACAATTTCTTTAAAGAAAACCTGTAGACATTACAAAAAATATACATTATTTTGACTGTTTTTCTGTTACTGAAGTATTAATGTTTTATAACTTTGAAGAGATTATACAAGAATTAGTGTACAAGTGTGTTTAAGAATGTAGTTTTAATATTTTATCTGTCATTAAGAATTTAAAAAAAGGTATTCTGATAATCAGTTTAAATATGGTTACCCATTTCAGAAAATTTGGTATCTGTTTTAATAAAGATGTTTATTTTGCAGTAAACCAGTATTTTAACAAATCTATTATGGTATTCAATATTTTTATAATTTCAACAACAAAAAAGAACTGCCATTAAAAATTTCCATTTCATATTACCATGCACAAGCTTTGAGCATATATTGTAAATTAATAACAAAAAAAAAATTAAGAATCTTGGCAGCCTGTTAGGAAAGAGTACAAAAGTTTCACAGACTTCAACAGTCAGATAATTGAATAAATACAAGGCTTGTACAGACTTATCATTTGACAGTTCTGTTTTCTTCAAAACCTTATATCTTTAATTGTTTTCTTCACAAACCTCTTCCAATCCATCTGCCTGTTGTTAATTTGAATAATGAAGCTATGCATAAAGTGAGAGTGTAATAATGTTGTTAAAACACATAGTTAAAAGCAAATAAAAATCTCTTAACTATTGAAAATGAGATGGAAATTTTCATAAAAGTGGATGCTATTTTTTAAAAAACTTTCAATCTCTTTTAAATACCTAACAAGAGATAAAACTTAAAATATTAACTTTCCAAGTAATATTTTTAAAAAAATAATGGAACACTGAAAACTGCAATTCCAGGAAGACATTAAAAACAAGAATATTTTTCCTGTAACTCCTACACATTTTCTTTAAATAAATTTCAACTTGTAAATATATAACTGCCTATTCTAATTGAACACAAGCTTTAATACAGTACAATATTTATTCTATCACAACACTTTTCAAACACAAGCTTTTTCTTTCAAAATGCAAACATTGAATAAGTAATGTTGAATAAAACAAAAATTAATGGCCATAATTTCCTATAAGTCCCTTATTTTTAGATGAACTTTGCCATTTTTAAAACATTTTCCTAAAAAAAAAAATTATTGGCAAACTGCAAAGTCTGAGTTTAATTTACTCAATAATATGTAAAGTAAGACTATAAATCACATGAATACACAAAGATGACCTCAAAAACTACCATTGACAACACAAATTAAGTTTTTCAGTGTTTACTTGATTACAAAGAAAATTATTAGCTTATTTTTTTGTATTATTGTAATGTTAAAAAAAAAAAAAAAATTTTAGACCTGCCTGTAATGTTGTAACTAAATTAAGAATATTACATATTACATCAGTATTTCTTCTACTTTGTTGATTTCATAAAAAATCATTTCAATTCATTATACAAACAGTGTTGAGATTAAGATGCAGATGTCTTCTTTTTGACTACAAAGTACACAAAAATAACCTTTGACAATTGCAACCTGAAGTATCTGATCAAAATAAAACCATTTAGCTTGGCTCAATTTGATGGTTGATAAATAAAGTTAATTCTAATTTTACTTGAATACTGCCTGTGCGCAAAAAAAAAACTATTGCTGTCAGTATGCAATTAATGACACCATCTTACAATTGGTTGGTCTAATTCTACTTTCAACCAACTACTGTAATATAACTGGGCTTACAGATTGTGGGGCAGAATAAACTGAAATAAAATGAACTTATTAATAAAAGAATAAATAATTTAAAGAAGTGACCAGAAACAACTTACCTTATTAGTTCTCATTGTAGGTGAAGCTCCTTTATCTAAAAGAACCTGCATAACAAGGAAATGTCCACATGTTGCAGCATCAAGCAAAGGAGTAATACCTCCACAATTAGGACCTCCTCTATCATTTACTGCTGCTCCTCTGTCGAGTAATTCTCTAACAATATCTACATATCCAAAATTAGCAGCCTCATGCAATGGTAGCCAACCATTATGATCTCTGACATCAACCGGGTGACCCTAAAGTATTATTTAAAAAGAATAAAAAATTGCTAAAAAGAATTTATACAATGTACATAACTTTATAAACATTCATAGAAATTTTACAAAAATATTAGCAATTATTTTTAAAATACACAACAAAAATTCAAACAAATAATTTTGTTTTATTAAAATAACTGTAACAGGAAGGTTTGGTAAACCTTTAAAAATGTAAAATAAAAGCTTATTTCTTTTTTGAGACCACCCACTAACCCATTTTTTTAGCAATCTTCACAATATTTTTACTTGACCATGGGTATTTAAAACCTTATACATACGTTTATTCCCCTGATACTCACCACAGCTACATTGATTTACATGAATATATAAATCATAGACATAAATATTATTAAAATATTTGTCAATCCCCTGAGAAACTCTTAATACATGCCCAAAAAAAAAAAAAAAACACAAAGGTGCTTATATGCAAATTGTATAACCTTCACAGCTTGCTGAACAAGATATCTTATACAATTTGAAGGAAGAATTTCAAATTCACCCTAACAGTAATATTCAGTTTCTTAATAAAATCTATGAGCAGGTAAAAATGTTACTTCTTTCAAACTGTTGGGCAAATGGGTATGTAAATTAATTGACCAGCTAGAATGAATGTCCATAAGTTACACTGAATTTATTGTTTTAAATGATTAATCTGATTTGACAGATAAGGTTTACCGTTTTAGGAGTACATTTTCCGCATAAACAACAAAATGCGCTTCTAAAACATACCTATTTCTTTATATGTACTTTAAATTCAGTTAATATAAACCACTTAGTACAGAATATTGAGAATAAGACATATCTTACCTTAATTTTATCATGAATTTAACTTAATTTTTTCATGGGATCCAATATTCTCAGTCATGATTGAATTCATTTAATTAAATTGCATAGTAAATATATTAAAAATGTAAAATGAGTAAAGTAATGTAGCTAACATTACACCATGTGCGTGGTTTATTTAAGTATTTTTAATTTTTAACATGTTTATTTAATATGCAGTTTAATTATATGAATTCAATCACAACTGAGGATGTGGGGTCCTGCAAAATTACTTTGATGATAAAATTAATGGAAGATATGTCCTACCTCAATATTCTGTAGTAGGCGATTTATATTAACAGAATTCAAAATATAATTTAATAATACAGAGGAATGATATGAATCTTAAAAAGATTAAGTTCAATAAAATAATTATTTATATGTATATATTATCTACTACTTTAATGAAGAATTGAATTTTTGTCCTCATGTAATTATTAATAATCACTTTGAAGCTATAAATACATTTTTATCCCCATTAATGTTAACCAAACAAAAATAATTTTTTATTAAAATCATCATCTTAACAGAAACCAATCAAAACAAAAATTATTTTCATTACCTGTATTGCTGTCTAGACCAAATTCAAGCATATGCAATACAAATACAATCACGTTCAGCAATTAACGACACAAACTGATGTAGAGAAAAAACTATTCATTCAATGACAATGAAACTTTTTGAGGGTCAAGTTGGCAACCTAAGGAACACATTTAATCTGTTGTTCAATCATAATTAATCTAAACATAACCTCTTTTGTTGAATTCAGAATGTTGGCTTCACTTGAAACGTGTACACTAGAAGAGCAACGTTCAGTGGTAAGATTTTTGCTGTGAAACTGGTGGAAATTTACTCAGAATGTTGAAACAGTATGGTGAAGTGTTTAAACTGTGTAACTTGTGTAAGTGGGTGAAACAGTATATTTTGGGCAGAACAAGTATGACTCATCTCCATTGCTCTAGAAGATCAGTTGAAGTTTCAACTACCGTACTGTAAAATCACATGAATGGATCTTATTCATGAAGACAGACGAGTCAAAATTTTCCAAATTGTGACATGGATATACCATTTCAAGCCCGAATCGAAACAGCAAAGTCTTGAGTGGAAACATCCGGATTCACCCACCAAAAAAAAAATTCAAAACTCATGCATCAGCCGGTAAAATGATGTTGACAGTCTTCTGGGACTAGCAAGGCCCAATTTTTAGTGACTATTTAGACGAACAATGTACTGTGAACAGTGAGTACTATTCTAACATGCTCCAACAGAAAGTGAGACCCGCAGATAAGGCGAAAACATCAGGGTACTCTCTCAGAAGATGTGATTCTCTTGCATGACGTGTGCCCCCCAGTGCTCAGAGAACAGGAGAAACATTCAAGAAGTTGGGTTGGGAACTGTTGCCAACATCCTCCTTACAGCCAAGACCTCGACCTTTTGACATTAAAGGTCACTTGGTAATGAGTTAAAGATAGCAAGTTTCATATAAATTCTGCCAACGCTAATATCAAGGGGGTTGATTTTTTTTTTAATTTCCTCTATTACACATGATGAATGGATATTTTGTTAGATGTGTAGCAGAATGAAGGTGTATAAAGTGACATAAGCCAAAATACTGCTTTGTCCTCTCAATGGGCCTGCATTTCATTTGATCATTGAACTTCATGTATTTTCAGTTATGAGTAAAAATTATAGTCTTTTATTTTTCAATTTTTTAAGTAATAATAACCAACTCTTGAAATATTGTTTGAAAGTATTTGTTGAAATAAATAACAAAACTAGAATTAATACAATGGTTTGCCAAGAAAAACCTGATTTTTTAAATTACACGCAAAATAAAGAGGTCAGGTGATAGGAATAGTAACATAATTAAAGACAAAATTATAAAAATAAACACACAGGTATCACAAAATATTAACTGTATTAGTTGTTTATTTGGGGAAATAAATGTTTAAAAATAATGACTAAAAAATAGGTTACTGTAATGATTCTCAATAGATAAAGAAAAAACAGCTCAACAGAAACAATGTGAGGAATATTTATTAGAGATTAACACATTTTAAAGTGTTTCAGAAGAGATTAGTGCAAATCGTTGAAAAATAAACTATATTTTATTAACATAAATAAAAAAAGAATTAAAAATAAATAAAAATGGAAACAATCAACTGCAGTAACTAAAAACTGAATGTTACACAATGTACTGCACAGACCTGGTAAAGAAAAAAGCAGAAACCTGGCAATTTATCTGACCTAACTACCTAAAACAAAAGAAATACCTATCTATCATGCAAATCTACATCAACCAGTACAGAGGTTAGTACAGCCATAATGTAGCTTCAGGTATCTGGTACAAATGTGTTAACTGTGTACCGAAATATATGGACTTTAATTCTAACAAACTTTATTCGTGGAAATTTTAATTTTAAATTAAAAGGTTCTGTGGTAAACATGGATACAATCCATGGATGTGGAGGTTTTCTGTACAGCTGGGGTTCAATATTATTACATTTAATATAAAAAAAAGACATCTAAGGAAAACTAACTTCTATCATTAAAACTTTTATGATGTTAACAATTATCTTTTATGAACCAGAATTTGGTGAGTAAACGTCTAACAATAATCAGACACACTCGCTTAACAAAACTTCTACAAAATTAAATTACTTAATAAAATATACAATCACTATAAAAATATAATATATAAATCACTATAAATTACTTAATAAAATATAAATTACTTAATCATACTGACTAAGCCAGACTTACTGGAAGACATAAACGTTAAAACAAGAATTTTACAATAAGTACAAAAATAAAATAACAACCATAACTATACAAAGAGCATGTATACTTGATCAAGAAGTCGTTGAACTAATGCTAGATTTCCATTGATGCATGCAACATGTAAAGGTGTTTCTCCTTTAACATTACGACGACAGTGAAAAGATTTGCGTGTACGTCGACTGCTTCGTGGTTTTGCAACACTCTCTTCTTCATCTAATTCTGAATCTGTCAAAAATTATATTATGAAAATTAATCATGTTCTATTCATAATAATTAACGATATCATTAAAAGTTATGTTTTGTTTAAAAAAAAAAAATACATATTTAAGTTTCAGTCATAATTTCAATATCTTAAACTGCTTAAATTAAGCTAGTCTGATCCTTACATATGTGAGGCAAATAATTAAATAATATTTTCCAGATGTAAAAGACCTGCAAATTTAAAATTGTATATGTTGACTAAGAGTAAACTCTGATAATCTGAAAGGGGACAATTTGCTAATAAATGTGATGAATTTAATTTGCAGTCATTGTATGATTTAAGATTCAAATCCTAGTAAAGGCAGTTACTTTTATAAGGATTTGAATACTAGATTACTGATACCGGTGTTCTTTGGTGGTTGAGTTTCAATTAACCACACATCTCAGGAATGGTCAACCTGAGACTACAAGATTACATTTCATGTACATTCATACATACCATCCTCATTCTCTGAGGGAGGGAGGGAGGGGGAGATGGATGGGAGAGGGGGGAGGGGGGAGAGAGAGAGAAAGTCATTGTATATTTAACAAATTTGGTCAGTAATATGAAAATTAGTGATGTTTTGTGAAACTGAACTTTTCTTTCTTCTGAAACCTAAATATATACCGGGTGTTTCATTTTCATCCCTACAGGTGATTTTAATCCGTAACTATTATACACAATAAAAAAATTACCTAAACAAAAGTTACTTAGACTACAGGGGGTCACCTCATGGTAACCTTTTGGATTTGGCCTTGACTGTTATTACACAATTAACATAACTTTTTTTTCAAATGGAATGAATTATTTTTGACCCCCATCAAAGAAAAGAGCAGAAAATTTTACAAGAGAATATATAGTTACACATATGAGCTTGGAAATACAAGCACATAAATGAAATGAAATGAGGTCGCACATACTTTTCACTCTTTGCATTGGTGCTATCAAAAAAGGTAATCCCATTTGAAAAACCTTGATGAACTTGAGGTCCAAAGGGGACCTCAAGGGCACCGTCAAATGTTCCCCCTTCTATCTTCATAAGGTCTGTGGTAATTTTCTTGCTCTTTCCCATAGTTTGCTAGATAAAAGGCCTGGAATTTGAATAAATTGTATGACCTTCAAAAACGTATAACCCGCATAACACTATCTCTGATGGTTAGTCATATGACCTTCCAAGGTTTGAGATCATATGTGTGACCACATATTCTAATGTTTTCCACTTTTTTATTGGTGGGGTCAAAAATAGATCATTCCATTTGAAAAAATCAAGTTAACCTTGAAATAATGATGAAGGTCTAATCCAAGGTCAACATGAGGTGTCCCCCTCCAGTCCAAGTAACTTTTGTTTAGGTTTTTTTTAAACTGTGTTTATGAAAAAAACCACTAACTTAATACTAACTAATAACTTAATTTACGAAAAAATTACCCGGGGGGATTAAAATAAAACACCCTATATACAGAGTAATTGAAAACTATATGATAATCTCTCAAGAGCTGATAATATAAATAAAAATAGGAAAAAAAATAAACATCATAGGCCTGAAACACTTCATTAGCAAATTACAGCTAGCAAAAGATTTCACCCTGATTTCAGTTCTCTTGGAGAAATGAACTTCCTAAATTTATGGGAAGGTAAATTAAGGGGTGAATTTAATTGTTTCATACATTTTTGACTTGAAAATATTAAAAAAATGGGTCTCAGAATTGTACCTCCATTAGTTTTAAAGATATCTTATGTAAAACACAAAAACTAGAGGTAAAAAATAACATGTTTTTAGGTTTAACAAAAGAAAACTTTTGTTAAATGGTTTATTAAGTAGTATTTTTTCAGAAATGTAGAAAATTTATTTCTGAAAAGAGAATTACTTAAGAAATATTAAATACAGGATATTGAAATTTAACCTTATTAAAAAACAGAACAGACTGAGTTATGAAAAAAATTTTAACAGCATGAAATAACCAATTTTGTCAGTGATAACAAATACCACCTCTCACAAGACAGTCCTGCAACCACGTACTGTATCTGTATAGTTGTTCATACCTAGTTCTGATTCACAGTATCATCTTTTGTTAATGTATATTTAATCATATTAGTTTAAGCAATAAAGAAGCAACTGCAACAGATTCAATCCATGAGGTTGGTCTAATGCTGAACGCATGCGTCTTCACAAATCAGCTGATTTCAAAATCGAGAGTTCCAGCGTTCAAGTAGAGGCAGTTACTTTTACATGGATTACCTGAGATTGTACAAGACTACACTTCACTTGCACTCATACATATCACCTTCTTTCATCCTCTGAAGTAATACCTGACAGTGATTCCTACAGGCTAACCAGGAAAAAGGAAGCTGTAACAGATTCAGTCTACACCAGTCCTGACATTAAGGAACTTTAATGTTAACTTTAAATACATTTATTTTAATTATTTAACTGATGATACTGTTGAAGACTGTGAAAGTGTCATAAAAGGTAAATGTTCTAAAATAATCATTACTCCAATTTGGTTGTTTAAATAATACAAATTACTTTAACAAATGACATGACAAGTTACAAGATATGCCTAAAAAGAACAAAACTGACCAATATTCATACCTGAGTTACTAGGAACAAAATAAATAAGAATGAAGTGGTTGCCTGTTACATAGAGTTAAATACACTGTTGAATTAACTGCAAGTTGTTAAATACAACTTACAGTTAATACTTTCCTCTTATACACCAGGTACTTTGCATATATTGCAGCTATAATTAAGACTAGAACAGATACCGTAAAGTAAATAATCGGTGTACTCCTTCCTGTTGTGAAACAATCTATTACATACACTGCCTCTACTCAGTTGGCAGTATAGTATGCAATGTACTGCTAAAAAAAATTATCAGCAGCAGAATCTGCTGATTATTCAAGCATACATAATTCAACATTAACTCAACCGCCAAACTGAGGATCAACACAAAATGGTCCACCAAATGTAAAATAACAGTAAATTATACTACAGGTAGGCTTCTAGAAGAGATAAACATTTACTTTACCTGTAAGTGTTTCCAAACATATGTCATCACCAATACCTCCAGTGACAATATTGTCATCTTCATCACTTCCACTATCTGATTGACTATTCATAGTATCGCCTAACTGAATTTCAATATCACACAAATCTTGTTCAGTAGTAGCTGGAAAAAAAATCACTTAATTCCTTGAACTGGTAAAATACCACACTAATTAATGTACTCAAAATAAAACTTAGGCCTTTTTTAAATAAACTGAGTATAAGGTAGTTCAGTGATAAGATGATTCACAGATTACATTCTGCCAAAACTAATTAGATTTTTTTATCAAACTGAAAACAAACTGAAAACTCATACCAAAAATGTTAATTACCAACAATTATTTATTAATTTTTCTTACATTCAAGAAATAGATCACAGACTGAATTTTACATACAGCATCTGTGCATTAGCTCATATAAATATTTATAAAATATATTTATTTCATTTTATTAGATCAAAGTACAGAAAAAATAAAGTAGGATGACTTACCTTATTCCAATATATATGCAGGAGCGCTTTCGCGATTTAATCGCATTATCAGCTTTATTACATATTCATATATTCATCTCAAATTACATTACAAACTTCATAAGATATAATAACTTATCATGCATTTACTCATTTTATTTATATATGCATACAAATTCAGGTTAATTTCCTGATAAATATATTGATTTGATAAATTTAACAAATATGGTCCTTGATAATGAGCAGTTTGTTGTAGCTAATGTATATAAGTTTAATCTGACAAAGGATGATAAGAATGATATTGTTAAGAATATTGTAGTAGATTTTGAAATAAATATAAAGTAAATCCTAATGACAAAGAAATTTTACGTAATAGCATTAGTAATAAAATGTATGATATAAAACAAGGAAATATAAATTAATACTGAAGCTAATAATTTGGTGGTATATATTTTTTCCGTATTTAAACACAGTTAAGCATACTAATCACAGCACAAAGCTAACTGGCCAGAAAAATAGTCATAAATTACATAAAAAATACTATATCAATAATTAAAATAAAAAAATGAATTGCCCAACTCAACTTACATAAAAGTGTTTCATCATGAATATCTTCTAAGTAACGAATAAGATGTTTAGTAACTGATCTCTCCAGTTTCAAATTTTTTGCGTCTCTTGCAAGAAACTTAGCACTCTTATACATAGTAATAATTTCAGAAGAAGGTGCTCCTTTGGCCTCTAGAATATCAGCCATGCTAATGGAAGTTTTGCAAGCCTGTTGAAAAGAATCAATTAGTTAACTAATCTCATGGATCTCATGGAATAGAACATCATTTTTAACAAATAAAATTTTAAAATACAAAACTGATACCTCAGCTGGATTGTTTCTCCAAATGTAGCATTCTTGTTGATAATAATCAAGAGCTTTATCAAACTCTTTAAGATCCTTATAAGTCTGTGCGAGTGAAACATACATCTCAGCGAGCTTCTTACCGTTCTCTCCCAGCTGCTGAGCACACTGAAAAGGAAAACACTTAACGTAAATTTTCACAAGTGAACTGAGAATTTATATTAAATAAAATTAATTAAATTTACAATAAATAGTTACAAATTATTTATATTTGTATAAAAAAATCCTTACCTTATATCATTATACACACACACAAGAGTACTTTCACGATTTTCTCGCATCTTCTGTTGATCCAATCTTTTAACTGATCAACTGAAAATGTGAGAAAATCATGAAAGTACTCTTGTGTATTATAATAATATTAGGTAAGTATCATCCTACCTAATTTAATTTTATTCTGTACTTGGTGGATCAAGTTATTTATTTATATTTGTATAATAGTTCAGAAGAATACGAGTTTTAAAATTGACTTTAAAAAAATAATTAAAAGTGTAATAAAAGAAGCAGCAGAAAAATTTGATCTTAAGAAGTTGTTTAATTAAAAACAATGTAAAATCAACAATTATTACAAATGTATTTTAATAGACATGAGTGGTATATTAACATGAATTTCTAGCTACATAAAAACAACTCAACTTCAAATGACAAAACTGCAGCAAAATAATTTTATTAGCTCACTTCAGGAAAAACTAAATCCTCTGTTCCTACCTTCTACTGCCATAAAAGTAGAATGGTAGATCAGCTAAATGTATTTCAATTTTTTATTTCAATAATGCATATAGTGTAAACACTTTATTACAAAAAATGCAGTTCTAAAATATTTATTTATTCGCTGGTATACAACAAAAGAAATCCACTAACAGTGTACATACACATATACATATACAATCATAATAATTTATTAATATTTTAATGAAATTAATCCTTTTAAGATTCATATTATTCCTCTGTAATGTTAAATTACACTTAAATCTCATTAAATAAACCACCTGAAAGAAGAACCACAGATAGCAGCACTTGTTTAGATTAATATGCAATTTTCATTATTTTAGTTTTAGATTTTTATTAAGCAATAATGGAATTAGTTTAATCATGAATGAGGATAAAGCATCCTGTGAAAGACTTTCATGAAAAATTAAGGTAAAGATCTTACCTCAATATTCTGTACTGGATGGTTTGTTTAATGAAATTTAAATATAAACATAATATAATCCATCATCTAATTTATAACTAACTAGAATTACTACCTTATATAAATCAGTGAACTGAGGTTTGTCTTCAAACAATAGAATTACAAGATAAAAATTAAAAGTAAACAATAAAAAAAATTGTATACATAAAATATTAGGTACAATAACTCACTGGAATTCAGCTCAGTATAGCATGTTGGTTTACCCTTCAATAATATGTGAAGAACATGTTTAAAAATTCATTGACATTAGTCAAAAATGTTTATTTCTGTACAAATTTTTATTAAAGTTTTTCATCATAAATAATAATTGTTAATTTATGTTTATAGGGTAAGAACTCTATGCGTATTAAATAAGTATTTAGATAGAGCACATTTTAACAGCAGGGAAATATAAATCTTACTTATTAGCCAGGTTTTATCTGCAAATCTATTAATGATTTTATTTCAATATATTAAACCTGTGAAATTTCTCCTATAGGGCAAAGAAGGCAATCAATGAATCATGAAAGGACAGACTCTATATTTCCTAAAATACCAATATTTCAACATTCTTATCTGTGTACTTTCAATTAGTTTACTATCTTTTTTTTATAATAGTATTCCACATGACAGAATTGCCTACTAAATGAGACCTAATAAATGAGAAATATAAATTTACAATTGTCAGATTTATAAACATTAGCGTTTCTAATAATAAATCCTACATTTTTATAAGCTTTTCTAACCACTGATCTTATGTGTGATTCAAAATTACTTCTTTTTTTATGAGTCAATGTATTTACTCATGAAATGTATGTATTGACTCACAGAAAAATGTATTTACATTTTTCTATATTAAAATTTAATCCATTTTGTTCACACCACGCAATCCTATTAATATCATTTTGAGGATGAATCACATCATAGGAATGCATGGACTTGAAAATTTTCATACTAACTACGAAGAGAAGAGCTTCAGAACTCTCTACACAGGTGCAAATATCATTTATAAAAATTATGAAAAGTAACGAGCCTAAATTACACCCTGAGTGAACATAAAATTTCCTAGAATTAAATTTTTTACCATTAAAAAAAGAAAATTTTTCCAGCTTTTTATCAGTTATATAATAAAGAAAATTTTGTATCAAATAATTATTTTACTCTCGTGTATGTTGTAATTGCTTTCAACATATGAACAAATCAATTTTTAAAGTGGTAAAATGCATTACCTGAGTAACAAATAATGATTTTTCTGGTACATATAAGTAATACAGTGTTGCAAGTAAATGATTTGTTTGTCTTGAAAATTTTGTAATGTTTTTGTGATATAAAATATTGTAGCTTTCTTTGTAGCTTTCAATAGCCGTAATGATTGTAAGTCAGTGTTTACGTTTCAACATTTACGACCAAATTTTCAATCATAATTTTTATTGTGCCCCTCTCATACAATAACAATGTACACAATAATAATGTATTTTGGTGCTAAAGGTACACTACAACCTTAATTACAAACCTTACAAATTACCAAGAGTAAGTAAATTTATTGATATTTGGCAAACACTGATCTGCTGCTTGACAAAACCAGAATTGATGTCTCTTTATTGCTCTCTATCTTACGTCCAGCATATCAGACATTCTCGCAGCTTCACAAGAAGTTCCAATTTGTCTCAAACATTCTGGAACATCGCGCAAATGTGTATAAATGCTGCACCTCTTTCAATTCCAGCCAGTCTCGGTCAAGTTGATCCTTCTAACACTACTGAACCTACTGTGAATGTGTATGTTGCAATTTGTGTGTTAATTGCAATTTCACAGTATTAAATATTTACAGCAGTAGATTTATACAGAATCATGAATAAATTTCACAAGATCGTTTAGCTGGTTAAATGTAAATCAGAAATTGAACAATATTAGTTAGCTGTCTTGGTACTAAACTAAACTGTGTAAATGAAAATGAGAGACATCATCAAGGAATGAATATAATCAGGAAATAGAGCATTTACAGTAACATGAAACTTTTTAATAACAGCCTTGTAATTAAAGTAGTAAAAATGAGAATTTAGGAAAGTTTGGTAAGACAGTTGTAGCAAACAGTTCAAAATATGATCACAGATTATGGCAGATAAAGAAACCACGAAAAGGTTCAAAGAGAAAGAGCTGCAAAGGATTTGGGAGCAATGAAGAATGGAAGTTACAGACAAATGCCAAATGGGGCAAAAAGAATAGAAAATATTTGTTGATGATAAAGAAATCTGGAGGAATGTTGTGGAGAAGGCTAAAGGCTACAAAGCTAAATAAATGAAAGAAAACATAAATTTTTATTTATTACAAAAATAGTTCAATTAATAATATTACATAGCTTTTATTATTGATTTTAGAATCAAAATACATAAACGTATGTCCATAAAAGAATATTGAATGTATGTGTTGTAATACAAGATACTGTCAAAATTTTATAAATAAATTTTTGACATGGTAGCTGATAATGGTACAGCTACACAACCAAACTCTTCACTCCACTAACAATGTGACTCTGAAGAGTTCACACAAATGACACTTTGACACATTAGAGTGATCCTCTTTACTCAAGTCTGGTAAAATTTACTATCATAGATAAAATAATTAAAATAATAATTAATTCTGAATTTTATATGTAGTTTTTTTATAAATTTATTTTTGTTGTTAATACCGTACTTGTTTAATTAAGAAAAGACATCATAGTATTAGCTAGCTAGATGCTTATTATAAAGAAAAAAAATCTTCAGAATCAAATAAAATGACATCTTTGAAATAACTAATAGTTATAAAATATTAAATTATTTAAAAAAAATACAAAGTTAATTTACCTTCAATGCTAAATGATAATATTCCAGGGCTTTTTTATAACTTTCCATCTCAGCACAACCATCACCCATCATTTCATATATCTTTCTTTTATCTGCAATAATTTTGTCATCCATATGAACAAGACGTTCTTCTAGTTTACATATTGCGGCCACTAAAATAGAAATATTAAAATTTAAATTTATGAGCAGTGCATAACTTAAATGATACTACTATCTTAAGAAGTATATTTAGAAAAAGTTTTAGAACAATTCACATTCATGTCAAATATCTTGATCTTACAAGCTACACAGAAAAACAAATATCAACTTTCTATCACTAAATCTTTTCAACTATTTATATTATTATTTGCATAATATTTATGTCCACAATCTTATAGGAATAGTTTGTTTATTTTAGTTTTTTTATTTGTCACTTAAAGCAGCATAATATAATTTTCAGTTACTTCATTTTTCTTTATACTGGATGTTTACAATGTTGATTACATTTGGTCATTTAAATGTTGTAAAAGTTAATGTTTGGGTTGATTTTTTTTTTTAAATTTTTTCATTGAACTGATTTGCATTATGGTAATTTGAATATACAGTTCATTTCTTGTATAGTCAAAACAACAGATTATTTTGAAAATAAAATATTAATAATAATATTCCACCTGCCTAAACATCTATTTTTGCAATTTCTAGTTTAGACAACCCATAATACAATTATACATTCATTTCTTGTTATGAAAATATGCACACATGCATCTGGCGAGGTTGACGCACAGTACATAAAATTATATGTCCCGTACAGTAACCTGGTTTAATGTGTGTGCTTTTCTACTTCCAAAGTTCCTTTTTTCAAGGATTAAAGTTTTGCATATATAATTACATATATCATAAACTCTTTGATGATAAGTCATTTTTTGACAAATGTAAATAGTAAACACATTAGTTTAAAAAAATTGATATTTCATACATTTTAAAGTTTCAAAAATTGTTATATTGTTTAGAAGTATATTTGATAATTGTTATTCAGCATAAAAATATTTTTGCACATCAATGAATATTTTTATTTGGTAAATAAAAAATAATAATAATATACTAATTTTTAGTAAACCATGTTGTAACTTGGATACACACTGCATTTTTATAGCTGCCTCATTGAATAATCTTTAAATAAGTAACTATGTGAACTGAAAACAAAATACTTTATTATTACAGAAGAAATACTCTATTTCCTGAAACTAAAAATAAAATTTAGACCAGAGAAGTTATCAGGGTCAAAGAAAGGGTCAGAAAGGTCAAATTTAGATAAAAAATAATGGAAGTACTAACCAATCCAGCACATTCAACAAAAAAAATAGGTTCTATAAATATTCTGTGCTCAATTTTCTAGAAAGTACAACACCTCATAATAACAAAAATATATAAAAACAATATTTACTGACATAGAAATTATAAAAAAATTTCTAGTGAAAAACTTACTAGCCCTAATAAAGTTGTGCAACACAAATGGATGGCCCTAACTTTAAAAATAAATGGAGGGATAAACTTTTAGTGAATTCACCACAGTATCCTTATTAAAAAAATAAATAAAAGCAATGGAGAAAAATGAATATTTTAAACTAATAAATAACCAAATAACACTGAGTATATAAAAAATTTAATTTTATCCCCAAATAATTGTAACAAATAATAAAGAAAAGCAATCTGAGAAAAAATATCAACTTAAAAAAAAAAAATTACAAAAAAGCAGTACATAAAAATCACAATGACCTGCATATAACAGAATTTAGAGCTTTATGAATGCTACACTATAACAACAGAATTCATAATGTGACCTACCCTCTGCAGGTGAAATATGACAAATGCCAAGACTTAGAAATTGCAGGCATAGTCATGACATCCAAGAACTTCAGACATAGCAGAAAACATTTCAAAAACAAATCTTAAGCTTCAAGAATAAATAAAATATTTAGGTAAATCTTATTTTATTTAAAACTGATTTATAAAACATGATAAAGCCCTCAAGATAGGAATGGAAAGGATAGAAAAGTAATAATGACTTCATGAAAAAAGAATAATTTCAGTTTGAAATAAATAGTTCCATTATATTTTCTACACTATCAAAAAAATGTCATATTACACCTGATACATAAAAAATAAAAGATTGACAGCAGGAGAGCTTGAAAAAAAATTACTTAAAATGTTAATTGATTAAAATGATTAATTGTTAGTATATGCTTTCAGGAAAAAGGAACTAGCTGTACGAAATAACTTGACCACCTGAGCGTTGCTCAGATTATGTGCTTAGTTGACTGAATTATTAAACAGATTTGATAAAAATGTAAAAACATAAATAACTTTTTGTTTTGATTTGAGATCAGTACAAAGCGACCACTTTAAACCATCCAAGATTCTGTTACACTTGGTTCAGTGACTGTTTATTTAGCATATGCATGAATACTTTGACCACTAAAGTTTATATTTAAAATTTTTCATCGGTTAATGTTAACGATTGAAATTATTTTATTACTATTATTTTGTTTCACAATAAATAATATTTCATTTATCTTATTTTCAAACTTAAAATGATAAAAAATAAAAATGATTATAATTTGTTTTGTTGATAATT
This sequence comes from Lycorma delicatula, assembly GCF_047948215.1. Taxonomy (NCBI): domain Eukaryota; kingdom Metazoa; phylum Arthropoda; class Insecta; order Hemiptera; family Fulgoridae; genus Lycorma; species Lycorma delicatula. The sequence goes on along the minus strand of NC_134456.1, from coordinate 81,773,127 downwards.
TTATTTTCTTTAAAATATGGTAAGTTTGAAGAGACAAGAAACTATATCATAAGCTAGTAAAATATTTACTAAATTAGATATACGAGGTATAATAAAAAAATGTGCAGAATCTCCATGCTGTATAAGCCCAATCACAATTTTTTTTTTTTTTTATCTTGGTACAGAAGTCCCTAATGTATATTTACAATGGTAGCCATACTGGATACTTAGTTTACTGTTGGCTTTTGAAAAGACTAAGGCTACACATGTTTCCACATAGTCGGTGATTTTTAATTTGCAGAAAAAATGGAACAAAGAATTTGCATTAAATTCAGAGTAAAATGCATTTAATTTGGAATAAAGTGCAGCAACGCATTGGAAATTTTGAATGTTGTTTTTTGGTGATTCTTCTATGAATAAAACAAGTGTTTACAAGTGATACAAATGTTTCCAAGAGAGCCATAAAGATGTTGAAGATGATGAGCACCCTTAAACAACCAATGACACAATCGAAAAAGTGAAGAAAATGATTATGGATAATCGCCAAATCACTATCAGAGAGACTGCTCATGCCAAGCAATTGTTTTCAGACGATTTGGACATGAAATATGAGGCAGCAAAACTGTTGAATTTTTACCAAAAACAGTGCTGAATGAACATTGCTCAGAAGTTGCTGAATGAAGTGTACAACGATTCAGAACTACTCAAATAGATCATAACTGGAGTTATGAACATGGTTGTTTGGGTATGACATTGAAACTACGGCCCAATCGTCCCAACTGAAGCTTCCTGAAGAGCCAAACCAAAAAAAGCTTGTCCAGTTTGATCAAATGTGAAGCTTTTGATCACTGTGTTCTTTTATTTCAACAGCTTAGTGCATCATGATTTCTTGTCACCAGGTCATATGGTCAATAAGAAGTACTAACTGAAGTTCTACAAAATTTGCATGAAGCACTCCAAAGAAAATGCCTGGATTTCTGGCAAAACAATTCATGGCAATTGCACCATGATAATGTACCTCTCTCTCTCTCTCTTTTCTGTGTAGCCTCTGGAACTACTGTAAGGAATTATTTCAGAGGATGAGATGTATGAATGTAAATGAACAATAATGTACTTGTTCACACTTCACTGCTTGTTTATGAATTTTTGGCCAAAAATAACACTGTTATGATGCCACAGCCTCTGGATTTGCCAGACATGGCCCTCTGTGCTTCTTCCTATTCTCCAAGCTGAAAAGAACCATGAAAGGATGACATTCTGCCAACAATAAAGAGATAGACAGAATCGCTGAAGGAACTAAACTCCATGCTGAAGATTGCATTCCATAGGTGCTTCGAAGATTATAAAAAAGTGTTGGCACAAATGTATTATGTCTGAAAGAGAGTACTTGAAAGTGAAAAAAATAAATAAAGATTTTTTTTAGAAAAACTAAACTTCCGTGTATTTTTTTATTAAACTTCATATTATTGAATTTTCCAAACAAACGACTTTAAAGAATGTGTTTGAAATGTCCTCCTTCAGCAGTAATCTATATTTCTGCACATCACATCATTTTAAGAAACACCTTCTTGAGTTTTCTTTTGAGATGCTGATAATCTCACATTGAATAGTGACCTTTAACTCCTCAAGATTATGCAGGTTGTTTTTATAGATCTTATCTTTAAGCGAGCCCTAAAAATAAATATCACAAGGTGATATATTTAGGGAATGGGAAATCCATAAATTTTTACTAATGGTCCTTTTTTCCAAAAAAACATCATGTATGAAAGCTATAAATTGTCTCATGTGTAGCAAGCACCCCCATCTTCTTGAAAACACCTGTAAATGAGTTCACTGGAGTCAGTTGGAACAATAATTCTTTACAAAAAGAATACATCAATGTTTTCAAAGAATATTGGTCCAATGATTTAGGTTCCTGATACCACACATCAAACATCAACCAATCTTGAGGCCATGAAGAAGTTTTATTGTAAGCAGGGATTTTCAGTAGACCAGTGTCTAAAAATAATTTTGTTTATTGAAATATACCATTAAGTGAATCCATGACACATCTGAAAGTAAAAGAGAAACGGACCCAATACTTCTTGTTCAATACTGCTGAGGAACCATTCACAAAATGTTTTACAGTCAATCTTATTATCATGATCTTTAATTTCCAAAGTAACATGGAAGGGCTTTAACATTAATTCATGTAATATTCACTGGCAAGGTCTTCACAAGATACCACTTTATTGTGATAAATGCAGTATCATTTATTGAGACTCCTTCAACTCAGTGCAAAATCAGTGACTGCATCTGGGATACATTATATTGTTATAACAGATCCTGATGAACAAAATTTGTTTCACTAAATTTTGTAATGTAGACTTTACCAGCGGATCTAAAGCAGGGAATTTTTCCTCTTGAGTTAATTTAAACAACTAGGTGGTAAGATAAAGCCATACACTACTTTGTACAATATAGCATCTTGTATTCAAAGATTAAATGCAAAAAGATTAGTACGCAAAAAAAAAACCACAAACAATATCAGACAAAAGTGATAAACAATAAGTTTACTTACGTGCTAATGCTGAAACACAAATAAGAACTAACTAATGGGGAATTATTTTTCATATTTATGACTAATAACCTAAAATATTTCATTGCTACTAACAATGATGCTTACTTCACTAATGCAGCACCATAAAATTTTAAGCATAATGTATTAGTCATGTACCTATACAATTATTTTAACTGGTTACAATGTGCTAAACTAAGTGGCCACCAAACCAAGCAATTTCTCAAGCTGATTTTAAATGTGCCACTCTGTAGTTCAAGAATGGTTAAGTTTCAGCAGCTTTTTCTAACTAGAAAAACCTCCTCAATTTACATCATAATCATGCATAACACCAATCCTGGAATGATATGGAGTCATGTAATATTAGGTGTCAGTTAATACTGATAATATTAGGAAAAGTATAATTTTTTATTTAAATGCATACAGATAACATGAGTAAACAGATAAACTCATTTCATCTTACTTCTATTAATCGACTAAAAACAAAACAAGGGATGAAACATAATCAGAAAACTACTGCAATAATCAGGTAAAGTATCACCTGTTTTTAGTTTTCTTTTCACTTCCATATTATCTTTGTCATCAGGTGTTCGCAATTTATATGCTTTATGAAGTGCATGTTTTGCTCCTCGAAAATCTGGAAGATCAAATAGAACCTGTAAATAGAAACAAAATTATTTAAATCAGCTTGATGCCAATTGCTAGAAAATTTTGGTTTCCACTTTACACAAATTTTCTTTAAAACAGACTTTGTTTTTCCTTTTCTTACACTATCTCCTGGAGACTCACTACTAATTATAGTGAATTAGAAGTTTTATCTTAAATCTAATCCTACATCTACAACTTTCTAAATCATTTATTATTAGAAAGGAAAGGAATTACTTCAATAGAATAGAAACATTTTTCAATTAAAAACCGCTTTAGCTTTTTATAAAAAGGTTTTGTGTTTTTCACCAATGAAAAATATGAGTTTCTTAAAAAAATATGACCCTAATAAGATGGTTTACATTTAAAACAGTTTTGTTCTGTGAACTTATACATCAGATCTTTAAAAGTTGCCTACTCTGTTTTGTATCTTTTATTTTCATCATTTTGGCTTTCTTTTGTAGAATAAAAACTCTTTTATAGATTTTGTTTAGATGATGATTCCCAAAAAAGATTTATTATCAAGCCCAGAATTAATCCTAGGGTGTACATACACATTTATTCTTCTTTTTTCCAGTATTTACTTTTTAAGCTTGTAAGGGGTTGGATTTAATTTCATTTATTAGGGCAAGTACGAGTAAAAAAATTATGCTTCATTTTTAATAAACAACTGAAACAATATTAGATTACAAGCAACTAAGAATAAATTTATTAATAAATTAACAAAGTGAAACCACATTTTCAATACAAAAAATAAAATAGTATTTTATTTAAAAATAAGTTAGTCAATTTGAAAACAAATTAGTATTACAGAAATTAAATTCATGCAGCTAATAATTTACATTAAAAACTTTTTCAAATATCATGTAATTACAATTTTTTAAAAAAATATAGTCATGAATTAATTATTTTTAAAAAAATTATTTTCTTAAGTTATAAATTTTTTCACATCTAATATAAACTTGAAGAGAATCTTAAATAAATCGAACGTTAAATTCTATCATTCTATCACTATTTTAGATACACTAAAATCAAAGTACAAATTTTAATCTAAGTTAATATGGTATTTAAGGCATCTCAAAGATTAACAGAATGTATGTTCTCTTTTTATGGTGATGCATTTGAAAAATCAACCAGAACATGAATTGCAAGCTAAAGCCAATTTTTACAGTAAACTGCATAACAAAGATGAAAACAATGAACTTTTAAATATATCTACCACTTTTACTCTCTACCTTTTAAAACAAGCCAGTAAAGGTATTAAAGTGGATGATCAAATTATTACTCAATATCTCTCTTTCACTTTCTATCTAGCTTTAGAAGGAAAAGTATTGTAACTGGTCCAATTTGGGCATATGTGGTTTTCACCATATCTTGATGTTTTGACACCTAAGGAACCCATAAAACCAGATAGAAATTTTCCAAATGTTAACATATTTACATGTATGTCTGTATGTTCATGTGCATTAAGTGTCACAATCCTTATATCTCCAGAACTACAGGACTGATTTTGACCAAATTTGGTCAGACTACTTCTACAAATGAGGCATTAATGTCATTAAATTTTCAACTTAAAAGGTCAAGGGGGTAGGGCTGTACAGCAAGGTCATCATCTTGAGATTTTGCCTAATTAATGTCTTATTTTTCTTAGGCATGTTTGTTAACAATTAAAAAATAATATTTGCAAAATTGCACACCCACCACAAAGAATAAATAAACTAGTGGCTAAGTGGGTATACTGGGTTAATAATACCCCCTCTCAGCACAAGGAGCACTAATGTAGCACTGACATACAGCTGTTATAGTCGTCTATGTTGTGATGTCACAGGTGAGTGGTATAATTCAATAAATGAATAATATTTAAAGTGTAAAAAAGAATTTAGAGTGGCTGCCACCAATTTAAAGTACCACCATACCCACACAAATGAAATATAGTATGCACACGTGCTTTAGTTAGAATCATTGAATTAACTTAATTTAATTAATATAATGACCAATACTTGATACGCATCCCTGTTTACTTATAACAGATTCTAGTCTAGTAGGCGATATTGTAATTCAGACTGATCAGTTTTTTAAAATATTTACTACCAAACATTCACTACAATGTGGAAGTTATCTTAGCTTTTTTTTGTCAGGTTGACAAGCTTTAAATCCTCACATAACAGTGTTCTCCACATAGTTCATGGCAATGAATCTATCCAGATTCATGTGGCTCATAACACATTTCCATTGTTGTTGACTATTTTATAGAGCAAGAAAGTTTTCTTACATTTTTGTCCCTGAGGTTTTACATTCAAGCAGATTATCTGGTTTGGTTCTAATGATAAATATATCCTAAGTTAGTTTGCTTTTTTATCTGATTCACAGATTGCAGTAAAATATTTTTTTCCAATTTATCTTCATAAATTAGGTTTTCATAAAAAACGTTGAGCAACTGCTATTTTACTTGTGTTAAATTCCCTGCCTTACCCATCAACTAACGACTGTATTTTCATAGTAATATTATAGATTATCATTCATTATAATATTTTTTTTACTTTGATTAACAGTTGGGCCACCCTCTATAATTAACATAAATAATTTAACATACAACTTACCCCTGCTTTCAATAACAGTATATCAGACATAGACTTTGCTTTATCAGAAAGTCTTTCAGCAGCCATTAAACCGAGATCAAATGCCTTTAGAGCCTTATCTGTATCACCAGAATTTCTATAAGAAATACCTATATTTCTATAACTCAAACATAATTCTTCCCATAAATCCAAACTACGACATATGTAGACTGCCTAAAAAATAAATATTAACTTTGAAATTATTGAGTGCATGATTTCTGAAATCTTCAAGTAAATGATGCACACACGATACAAAAAGCATGCATAATTATTTCCTCAAAAACAAAATTTCTAGGTCATATATCCAGCCATATGCAACAAAAGTAATTACTTTGTTAACAAGTAATGAATTAAATGATATAAAGTAATAGAATTTAGAGTAAATTTAGAAAAGAACAAGTTTATTTTTATATACCTCAGCCTAAAAACCTTCTTGTAAACGCCTAATTCTGTTGGTCCAAATACGTAAAACCTGAGCTATAAAATTAGTCTTTACTGGAAATAAAATATAGTCTAAAAATTATTTTCTTTCAGTAACTCAGATTAAAGAAGAAAATGCTCATTTATATCAAACCTTTTTGTTACATCGTCACCCAAACACATGGATTTTAAAAATCATAATTTTGTGTTTACAAGTCTTAGAACGCACAAAGAAACAACTATGTTAAACGATCATTGAAATAAATAGGAAAATCAAAAACCAATTACAAAGAATGTTCTAAAAATCTAGAATTACATCATCATTATGTTAAATAATCATCAGTTCATATCTGAAAAAAGTAAAATAAAAAATTTAAAGAATAAGTAAATAATAAAAACTTAATTAGTAATAAATAATATTTACAAAACAAGCATTTCTAACTTGTTTGTAGAATAGTTTGAAGAACTATTGTTTTATTTTTCTTAAGCATGTTTGTTAACAGTTAAAAAATAATATTTGCAAAATCGCACACCATCACAAAGAATAAATAAACTAGTGGCTAAGTGGGTATACTGGGTCAATAATACCACCTCTCAGCCCAAGGAGCACTAATGTAGCACTGACATACAGCTGTTGTAGTTGTCTATGTTGTGATGTCACAGGTGAGTGGTATAATTCAATAAATGTATAATATTGCAAAATATTACTTCTTCAATATTGTTGAAGAACTTTATTGTAGAATAGTTTGAAGAAAAAATTTAAAAAACTGTAAGACCAAAAAAGTAAGAATTAATTTTACGGGCTAGCCTAAAGTGGCAATCCCAATCATAAGAATAAAGTTACATTAAAAAAGTCTACAACTCTGAAAACTCCATCATCAGATTTTGCCTGTACTTTTAAAGAACCAAATGTTCCATAAGATTTTAAAGGTATTCAAAATTGAGTCATGAACTCCAGGACAGTAGTTGAGCAATAACATATCTATACTGTTTTGTGCAAATGTCGCAGAACACAACAAATTAGACAGCTGTTATAAGTGAACCAAACATGTGCTACAAAAAGGATCATGAACAAACTGTAACAAAACTATTATAGCACATCTAAACACACAATTCATATAAGTAATATTTAAACTAGTTTTTCTTACAATTTATGAACAAAAGGCATACATTTCAAAGTATAAAACCTCTTGTCTAGTAAAATTAAATTTTTCTTTTAAATAATGTCATTAGCCTGATTATTAACTTTTTAAATACTACATTATCCTTCATTTAATTAGTAAACTATCAGCCAGAAAATTTGAAGTTTACTGTTAATGCACTTCCTTTACTTCAATCACTTTACTTTCGTTACTAACAATCTGAACTTCTCAAGCAATGAATTTATCCCATTCACTACTAATTCCTAATTTCAATCAAAATAATAGGTTCAAATATTTACTGTTACAAATTTAAAATTTTCTTACACTTCTTACATTACTTCTTCCACAAAGAGATTGACAAGTAATGAATGCCTCATCCTTGACTCTTTCCTTTTTACCATAGCTGGCCATAAATAAACATAATCATTTTTATTTTTCTTGTACCTGATTCTTATATTAATTACAAACAACTCAGCTTTTCTATATTCAAAAATATTTCTATTGTAATTTTAAATATTCCATTCAATATTACAAAGCACTTTTTTAAGATCTACAATTATAAATGTTGGCTTTGTTTTTATTCAGCTTCTTTCTAAAATCAATCTATATATTGGGCTAAAATTAACTTCTCATATTTCTTTTTTTTCTGAAATAAGTTTGTCTTCACCTAGTACACTTTCCACATCCTGTTTAGAAAACCATCACATTAAAGAAAGGAAGATGGAAATTTTGATGAATGTACAGTTAATTTGTTTATTGTACCAGTAATAGTAACAAAATAATATTTTAAGTATCATACCTTTTCTAAATATTTAATAGCATTATCAGTATAGTCTTGAGCTTCCATAACAAGTCCTAAGTTCAGATAAACTCTTGACTTCATTTCAGCTATATCTTTATTACTAGAGATATCTTTTAACCTAAAGAAAATAAAAAGCATACCATATTAGAAATATGTATGGCTACTTACATTTTTACACATCACATTGATATATTCATTTTACAACATCAGTTTACAACATATAAAAGGAAATGTACTGAAAGTGAAAGAGGAGGGCAAATTAAATTAATTTCACAATATATGTTTTAATAAACTATTTTACAGCAAAATTCAAATATTTTAATACAGCCTAAAATTGCACCTTATTTAAAAATCATAAAATACACAGTAATATTTGAACCTATCAAAATATTAATGAACCTATTAAAAAAATTTAATTTACAAAAAAAAATTAACTATACCTTACGAGCAGATATATTTTTGTTCTTATTTAATGTATAATACAATTTTGTGTATTTCTTGGCTACTAAATGCGTATGTAGAACATTTTACAGATTATTTTTTTTTATTTGACCAACCTTGACAATTTTGCAAAAAAATTACATTGAATAACATTATTAATTATAAGTAACAATAAATTAATTTAAATGTACATATCGTAGTAATACCTTAAGCAATATGAATATGAGAAACAACAACAAACAATAAAAAATAAAGTTTCAAACCACAATGACACTAATTTAAGCCAAAATTTAAATATTCAAATTTTTTTAAAATGATTAATAAAACATGTAGGCTTGATGCTTGTGGAGGAATACATTATAGGCATTTTGCAGCATATGAATATACCTGTCTGGGATTTGAACCCAGAAACTTTGTATGAAAAACTGAGTAGTAGCCACCAAGACTGCTCTACCATTTAACTCTGAAATTTAACACAAAACACTAACTATATTTGGACTTACTTTAACCCAACATAACTCAAATTAAAATCAACAATTTAACTTATAAAATAAATATTTGTTTTTAATATTATAAAAGTAACAAAGTAATTATTTTCTAAATCTACTAAAATATTCATTAACGTTAAGCAAAACTGTCAAACTATTTTTAGATTCAACATATTTAAATCAGGTCAAGTTTTCTTCATTAATAACTCCAAGATATTACACATAAACTAGAGTTCGTTTATACACAAACCAAATTTTAAATTTGGGTTTTCCAGACTTTTTTGACCAATTTAGTAAAAATTTCCTGAGTTTCATAATGTTAGGATACTGCAATTTACTCTGTAAAATGTAAACATATTTTATTTTTTTAGGAATCTGTCTTTGCAATGCTCAACCAACAATGGTGCATGGCTTAGATTGAAGTTTCTTTGCTTTATTAATAAATTTCTTTACATCATTCAAAATTATCAAGGCTCGTTCTAAGCATTTCACATTATCTAACCATCTAGTCATACAGTATTTTAAAGAAAATTTATTATTTCCTGTGATTGAGGTAAATTCAGCACACCATGCTGGACTATCATTAAACAAGTAAAGATCTCTTAAAAAAGGTATGAATACTCCATTTGACAGATTCAATCCCTGTTTTCATGGCTCTATTTACAATATGTAAACCACAAACACCAATATTTACCAAACGCTTTCCTTCAGGGTATTCCTAAATCTGCTGATCAGTGAACATTTAAAAAAAGCTTGAATTCACATTTGGTCAATCTATAGATATTTGTAACATTTTATTTTTATCTAGAGGGTAAATACCTTCTACGAAACCATTGAGATGTTGAGCAGTGGGCTTTCCCAAAAATATACTGTTATAATACCTTGTTCATACTTTATTTGTTTCTGTATCTAAAAATTGCACAAATATGTCCATTTGACCCCTTTGAACAATTTTATTTAATGCTTCATCAAAAACAAAGCAGACCACATACTTAACACAACAACACGCAGCTGATTTTACAAAATGCCATCAAAGTATGATGCACGGCTATAACTGATGACATAAGAGCATTTAGTAGCTCCAAGCTGGAATTTTGATGCTATACAACTATCAGAAAACATAATTTTAAAAGTTGTACCAATATCTTCAAGTGAACTTAAGGATAACTTACTTTGCACAACAATTTTGAACCCAAATAATCTCCACCTTAGAAACATTGTCTTTATAACTAAAAGTAATTGTGCTGTCATTCTGTGTAAATGAAGTTAAGGATTCAAATTATCATTTGCTGCTGAAATGCTATTACTCTGACCAGAAGATCCAGGCAAAGAATACACAGATGTATCACAGCCACTGTTCTCACAACTGTTGATCAAAATTTTAGTCTGCTGAGTTGAAGTATCACTGGAAGATATCGTGTAATCGATATGAAACATAGTCCAATAGACTATGAGAAGATAAGATATTGTAATAATTAAAAATGTTTTCAGTGAAGGCTGAGAATTTCTTATCTTAATTATTTTATTATGCTGTATTCCTTTACTGTGTGAAGTCACTGCCTTTCAGTCCGTATTGCCCAGTCGAAAATATTTTTTACACACATCACAAAAAGTATGATATACATACAACCTCATCAGATACAAATCTCATACAACCTCCCAACTGAATTCTAGGTGTAGGTTTATATCTACGCACGGGCCATTAAACAGTCTTTTTAGATGCCATTTAAAAGCTCTTAATCACCTAGAATACAAAAAAAGGTCTTGGAGGCTTGAGAGAAATTCCAAGAAAACAGTTAACAACCTTTAAGTTTTTCAATGGTAACTTTTTGTTAAAATTTCACCAGTGAAAAAATTAACTACAATTTGGAATATTTCTCCTTTAATTTACAAAAAAAAATTACGAAATGTAAGAACAGGACATGTTAATGACTGCTTGATGCACATAGTTGCAATGTGCTGGATGATGGGGTCACCACTTCCTGATGCAGGAAAGTGTATATCAAGTATATTTTGGTATTACTTAAAAAGTACTTTATTAATAATTAACATCATTAAAATTAATTCAGTAACAAAAATGAAATTCTCTGAAATGTTTTGCATTTTTCCTGATCTGTAAAAATTCCTGACTTTTCCTAACTAAGTTTATATTTCCTGACTTTTCCTGCCTGTGAGAACCATGCAAACAACAAAAACAATAAAGAAAGGGAAAGGGAAAACCAGCAACGACTAATGAAAAAATTTAAACATTCTAATATGATATATTACTGAGCACCAATAAGGTCAATCCATTACAGATCACTCAAAGATAGTTGCCGATAAAAGTTAAAGATATAGAGTTTAAAAAAAAAACCACATTAATCTGTATAAAACACTATATTTTATGTCCACCATATTTTGGAGTATACTGAAGGAAACTGCTTAAAAAATTACTTGAAAATCTACATTATAAATACACAAAATCTTAACTTTGGAACTAAATATTGTCAGGAAAAAAAGACTCGCTTTGAAATTTTTTTGGGTCATGGCTTAATATAAGACTACTTCCTGAAAAAAGAATCTGAGACATTGGAGTCATATGCTTACATTTTTAGAACCCTGTAAATATATAATTTGTGTAAAATCAGCTGCATTAGTTAAAATAACTCAAAAGTATCAAATTTTCTCAAAATCAACTAAGCCATTGAAATTTGTTTACTCAGACTTAGCTTAGACTTAGGCAAATATAATAAAGTTGAATTTTAATTGTACTACTAAAATCTGATTGTTAAAACATAAAACAAGCTAAGTCAAACAACTATTAAAAAGTACTTTATTAACATTTAAAATACATGTGATTTATTATATAAAAACTTCTGCTGATAAAATAAAAAGATACAAAAGCAAGTGTAGAGTAAAACATTACAAGATACTGTTTAAGACAGTCTAAGTCAAAAGAAGGATGCTGACGTAAAGGCAATAGAAATCACTTAATTTCAAGCTCAGACTTGTGCCAGTATATAAAGTTTGTAAAAACACAGATTTAGGTATAAACATCAATAATCTAAAACTTAAAAGAAATCAACAAAAAGTAAACTAAACTTACCGATCACAGATCATAAGACTCTGCATGTTGCACTCTTCTGCTTCTTTTAAAGACTTTTCACGCTCTTGACAAGGACTTAAAATTTCTGCATGGACAAAGTAGGCACGAGCAAGTGAAGCTAATGCACGCTGTTCTTCTTTTAGATCACCACTTGCTTTGGATAATTCTTTAAAAAATAAAAGAAATAAAAATTTGCAATAACATTAATTACAAATCAAAATTTAATTTAATTTATATTTACAAAATTACATTTGATTCAGAGAACAAATAAAATGTTAAATTTGTGTCTGGGCTGACTAGGTATACTAAATGATCTTCTGGAACCACATAACCAATTACATCAAAAGTTAACACATTTAATTTTTATTTGACAGCCTATTGACTACCTACAAATATGATAAACAGATAGATAAAAAATATATACAAGTTAACCCATTCACTACCACGGAAGCACTGACATGCAATGAAAACTGTTTTTAATAATCTACAGATCTTCACAATACACTATTCCATACTCAGCGTCATGTAAAACAATAATAGCTACATCAATGCCTTTTCATAATTGTTCAGAATGAGGAAAGGGAGTAAATGTGCAAAAACAAAACTGTAAAAACTGTCCTTAGGCACAGTAATTTTTTTATAAGTATAATTAATAAAAAGATAAAAGATGACAATTTTATGATTAATTTGCTAAAAATTCAATAACTGAATGATCGTCAGACTAATGACTCTACAACAGAGCTTACATTTCAATCCATTTTGAATGTAATTATAAACAGGCAGTAATTATGAAAATTATGTGCATCATTTAAATTTCAGTAAATAACATTTTCAAATACGCATGTCTGGCAAATTATCTTTAGTTAGAAACAATTCAAAAAGGATTAGAATGCAATATATATATTTTTTAAATAATAAGAAATGGATTAAAAGTCAAATGTATGAGTTAAAGTCAGTTTACTGAATTAAAGTCATTTCAATTAAACAATACTGAAATGTATAAAAATTAAAATATATAGCTTTGAAATTGTGTGTATCTTCTGGATTAAAAAGGCCAAATGCTGATAGTCAGAAAAAAGTAATGCTAAAGCAGAAAAATAGACTGACTCTGGATGATGAGGTGTGAGACATGAGCATGTTTCTTTGCCTGCACTGCAAATATTAAACAATAAAAATTGATTAACACTGCCATGCAACAGTACATATTTTATAGGATGAAGATAAAGGAGTACTATGTTAACTCAAGATTACATATTTGAAAGGGAAATATACTTAAATGAGCAGTACTTCCACTTATCACATTCTATAACATACCTAAATATTTTAACATATGCTTGATTCCTTCAGCCGGTTTATCAAGTGATATATATACTTCTCCTATCATTCTATTTGCTATAGCCGTATGAATTATCACACCACCCATTTCACCAGCTTGTTCAGCTTCCTGAAAAAAATAATAAAATGTACATCCACAAAATGACAGTAATTTTCTACCAAATTTTGATTATGAAAAGTAAAACACATTTATGTTAGCAAAAAATAAAACTAACTATTAAGAAAGGAATATAAAATATCATAAATAATACTCCTTTTTGTATACTTCTAAATCATAAACTACATCAAAAATGCTTAGGGCCACCTTAGAAGAAAATATCAACAGAATAAAAAAAATAACAGATGTAATGCTAGGATTTCTCCTTATGGCAAATTTGTGCTACTTTATTGAATAGAAAACCATAAACATAGTTTTCTAACTATCAATGACTTTTTTTTTGTCTTCAGTCATTTGACTGGTTTGATGCAGCTCTCCAAGATTCCCTATCTAATGCTAGTCGTTTCATTTCAGTATACCCTCTACATACTACATCCCTAACAATTTGTTTTACATATTCCAAACGTGACCTGCCTACACAATTTTTCTGGACTCAGACTGGAACATTTTATTCCAGTCTACGTTATCGAATGCCTTTTCAAGGTCTATAAACGCCAAGTATGTTGGTTTGTTTTTCTTTAATCTTCCTTCTACTATTAATCTGAGGCCTAAAATTGCTTCCCTTGTCCCTATACTTTTCCTGAAACCAAATTGGTCTTCTCCTAACACTTCCACCACTCTCATCTCAATTCTTCTGTATAGAATTCTAGTTAAGATTTTTGATGCATGACTAATTAAACTAATTGTTCTGTATTCTTCACATTTATCTGCCCCTGCTTTCTTTGGTATCATGACTATAACACTCTTTTTGAAGTCTGACGGAACTTCCCCTTTTTCATAAATATTACACACCAGTTTGTATAATATATCAATCGCTTCCTCACCTGCACTGCGCAGTAATTCTAAAGGTATTCCGTCTATTCCAGGAGCCTTTCTCCCATTTAAATCTTTTAATGCTCTCTTAAATTCAGATCTCAGTATTGTTTCTCTCATTTCATCCTCCTCAACTTCCTCTTCTTCCTCTATAACACTATTTTCTAATTCACTTCCTCCGTATAACTCTTCAATATATTCCACCCATCTATCAACTTTACCTTTCGTATTATATATTGGTGTACCATATTTTTTTAACACATTATTAGATTTTAATTTATGTACCCCAAAATTTTCCTTAACTTTCCTGTATGCTCCGTGTATTTTACCAATGTTCATTTCTCTTTCCACTTCTGAACACTTTTCTTTAATCCACTCTTCTTTCGCCAGTTTGCACTTCCTGTTTATAGCATTTCTTAATTGCCGATAGTTCCTTTTACTTTCTTCATCACTAGCATTCTTATATTTTCTACGTTCATCCATCAGCTGCAATATATCGTCTGAAACCCAAGGTTTTCTACCAGTTCTCTTTATTCCGCCTAAGTTTGCTTCTGCTGATTTAAGAATTTCCTTTTTAACATTCTCCCATTCTTCTTCTACATTTTCTACCTTATCTTTTTTACTCAGACCTCTTGCGATGTCCTCCTCAAAAATCTTCTTTACCTCCTCTTCCTCAAGCTTCTCTAAATTCCACCGATTCATCTGACACCTTTTCTTCAGGTTTTTAAACCCCAATCTACATTTCATTATCACCAAATTATGGTCGCTATCAATGTCTGCTCCAGGGTAAGTTTTGCAGTCAACGAGTTGATTTCTAAATCTTTGCTTAACCATGATATAATCTATCTGATACCTTGCAGTATCGCCTGGCTTTATCCAAGTGTATATTCTTCTATTATGATTTTTAAATTGGGTGTTGACAATTACTAAATTATACTTCGTGCAAAACTCTATAAGTCGGTCCCCTCTTTCATTCCTTTTGCCCAGCCCGTATTCACCCACTATATTTCCTTCCTTGCCTTTTACAATGCTTGCATTCCAATCTACAACTATTATTAAATTTTCATCTCCTTTTACGTGTTTAATTGCTTCATCAATCCCTTCGTATACACATTCTACCTCATCATCATAATGGGCGCTTGTAGGCATATAGACGTTAACAATCGTTGTCGGTTTAGGTTTTGATTTTATCCTTATTACAATGATTTCTATCGCTATGCGTCTTGAAATACTCCACTCTCCTCCCTATCTTCTTGTTCATCACGAAACCTACTCCTGCCTGCCCATTATTGCCCATATCAATGACTAATCCTCATAATTATTTTATGGTGCTTTAATCCTGTATAAAATTTATGTAGTTTACTAAACTAAATAGTATAATAGGTTATATTATTTAAGTCAACGCTGTAACCATCAATACATCACAACTTACTTTTATGAACTACTTCAAATATTATTAACTGAATAGTAATAACTGAATATTAACTGAAATTGTGATAATATAGGATAAGAATAGTACAAAAACACAAAAAAAACCTACATCAAAATTAAATTTGTTTGACTTCTGCATGCACTCAATATATTAATAACAAAAAAGTCAATCATCTATTATTAACTTACAGAATGCGTGCACAAAATAATTGATTAAAGTAATTTGGCTACAGTTGAGGCCAAACTAATTTGATTAGTTGAGTCAATTAATCACAACAAAATGTAAACAGCATAATAGCAAGCCTTCACTCCATCACAGAAAACTGATGAGAAAATTCAAGAAAACTATCAATGACTTAATTTTTTTCTCAAAGAAAAAAATCTAAAAAAAAATTATAAATTTTTGTTTATTTTTATTTAATAAAAGAATTTGAAGTAAAGATCTTTTCTGGAGTACAATGTTAACTCAAGATTACATGTTTGAAAGGGAAATATACTTAAATGAGCAGTACAACCAACTCTTCTCTAGATTAGAATGTTGAGCAATATGAGAAGCTGACTAACAAATACTGCAAACTGTGGAGATGCATATGTTGAGATGAGCTGGAGGAGTAGACAAGTCAAGATCAGAAATGGACAAGATCTGAAATGAATACTCTATAAATTTCTTCAAATTCCCAACAATGCAAAACAAATTTCAGGAATATCACCCACCTTTTCTGGTACACCCATTTTATGCCAAAGACAATGACAAAAATGGTTTTTGCAATACAAAAGGTCAAAAGAGGCTGAGATTGTAAGAGACATTGTTACATTCTGTAAAACATCACTTCTGTTTTAATAGTATATGCGATTTTTTTAAGTCTAACACTTATGTTTCTTCTCAGAAACCAGCTGGTGCTAAGGGATGATCACAGCGATGTGAAGAAGAGCGAACTTTAAAGCATACAAGAATGTTTTTTCTTTCAACTTTCAAGGAAATCAGTTACTGCTAGGTGTCAAGTATGGTTTTTTACAACGTTTTTAATATATTTTCACTTTAAGCAAAGGAAAGGAATTGAAAAACAGTATCACATTAATTTTTTAACAAAGTTTGTAATATCCATCAAAGGTGGAATAATTAGTACCATGATAAATCCGTTAAAAGTTTAAATATTTCTAAATGTATAAATGTACATATGGGGAAGGGTACCCAAAAAAAAGAAAGAAAGAGACTTATTTTCTGAAGGAAAGTGGGTTAGAAGTGCTGCCTTCTCCCGCTAGGTACATTTACTAGACACTCTACCTGTTCAGTTGGCCAGGTAACGTTAATGAAAAACTATCACAGTGGACGTAGTGATTGTTTTCTTAAGCCCCTTCCAGTACTCTCAGCAATTTTGCGATGACAAACTTTAAGGAGTAATGCACCAACATCAAATTCTGTTTCCTGTTTAAAAAAGCAACAGCAGAAACAGTTTCAATGGTTCTGGAAGTTTATGGGAAGGAAGCTCTAAGCAGGCAAGAATTTACAAGTGGTTTGCCTGGTTCAGAAGTGGCCAAACATCACTTGAAGATGAACTCTGTTCAGGTTGTCCCTCAATGTCCAGAACAGATGAAAATGTTAAAAAAAGTCCTGTTAGATCGTTACAGAACTATTGACGAATTGGAGGAACAACTGGAATTTCCTGAAGTTCATGCCAAAAAATCCTAACTGAAGATTTGAACATGAGACGTGTCATGGCAAAGTTTATTCCACAACTGCTTTCCGATGACCAAAGGGAGAACAATGTGAGAGTGTGCCAGGAATTGAAAGAACAGGCACAAATTGACCCACATTTTTTGTCAAAAGTCATAACAGAGGATGAATTTTGGTGTTACGGCTATGACCCTAAAACAAAACAGCAATCCAACCAGTGGAAAACAACTTCATTGGCCGACCAAAAAAAAAAGCATGAAAAGTGAAATCAAATGTGATGTTCATAATGGTTTGTTTTTCATCATTAAAGAGTTGTTCATGTTGAATCTGTTCCTCAGGGCACCACAGTGAACCAACATTACCATCGGCAAATACTGAAGCGACTGTGTAAAGCAGTGAGAAAAAGTGATCTGAATTGTGGTGTTCAGGGTACTGGCTACTTCAACATGACAAAGCATTTTCCCTTACAGTTGAAAATCAACCAGTTTTTGATGAAAAATGGCATGAAAATGGTTTCTCAACCCCTTACTCGCCCGACCTAGCCCATTACAACCTTTTCTTATTCCCAAGAATGAAGAATAACCTAAAAGGAAAGTTTTTTCAGGATATAGAAGAAAAAAAATCGCTGGAGGCACTTAACATCATTAGTTTAAAAGATTACAAAAAAATATGTTTCGAACAGTGGAAAAACCACTGGGACAAGTGCACATCAACTAATGGCCAGTATTTTGAAGGAGATTGATGTTTTCAAGATGTTATCTTAAAAAAAACCTAAATAATTAATTTTATTTTTTTGAGTAACCTTCATGCGTGCATAAAATTAAATTTGTAATCAACAAAACCATAAACCACAAAGTACAATTATGTTCATATTAACTATAGTTAATAATTTACAATATAATTTAACAATTTACCTTAAATTCAATAAGGGCATTATTATAATCTTCAGCTTCCAAAAAAATCTGCGCCAAGTCAACACAAAATCTATATAGCTGTTCATAATTGGAGTCTGTATATGCTTTTTCCTTTTTTCCCCTCAATTCTAAAAAAAAAAAGAAGTTACTAATAAACAATGAATTGCAGTAAACACAGCACTCAGTGTAATTAAACTTTGTGATCTATGGGAACCAGTAAATTAAGAATGTCTTAGTCCAATGATATCTTATCATGCTTCATATCATTCTATTTTCAAGGAATATATCAGTTTGATAGAACTACCAGGTTGAAAAAAGATTAAGTTTATCATCTATCCATGTTACATTTATGTAAAACATTTAAGAGATCATTTATACTTTACAACCAAAATATGTTTAAAAATAAAATATATTTTTAACTGCTTTAAAAAGCAGTTAAAAAAAGTCCACATAGATGTTCAAGTGGATCAAGCCTTTTGCCTCCAATAGCTCTAACCCCAGACATGGAAAAAACAAAACATTTAAAGGAGTTGAATGTAGAATATAAGGATTGAAATATTCAAACCATTCTTTCTCAAAGTACGTTCAATACTTTTAAAAAAGTTAATAAATCATGCAAAAGAAGAAAAAATTCACAACTTCATGGTCTCCAAAGAGCTCATAACCACAACCCCATCAGTTAAAAAAATTAAAATAATTCAATACTGGAACTGAATTTCAAAAATGTATTCTACCTTCTGAAAAAATTGTCAAATATTCACCAAGCAATTCTCTCATCATTATCAACCTTAACCTTTAAGAATGTTGTTTAATTCAAAACTGAATGCTTTGGTTAATCAATCTCTTTTTCCAACTGTCATATTTCTTGAGAACGGGTAAAATTCTTAAAGTTTGAACAGAGTTGCCTACCCAGGTACTATTGTTCATTATGCCCTTTCAGTTTAACAAAAAAAATTAGAGTTTTAAAATACTCAAATTCTACAGAGATCCCCTTACCAACCCAAGCCTTAATTTAAATTATTCATAATTACTTTCAGCCTTCAAAGAATGAAAATAAAAATTATTTTGATTCTTTTCAGATTTTCTATATGTTGACTAAGTAAGGAAATCAATCATGGTGATCATATCTGGGCCTCTTTGGCTTTTCTCGTTCAATATTCACATAAAAATAAAATGAATAATTGTTGAAATTTATGTATCTTTAAGTACATATTTTCATTAATAACTCTTTACTAAACACACAAATTAGATACAATCAAAACATTATATGATCAAACAGAACCCAGCTTAAATTCATAATTGTTAAGTGTGTGATCAACTTATATTATTACTTAACATAACATTATAAAGCATTACTTATTTTAATGTTAGGTACAACTTTTTTAATCACTTAAAAATTGCACTAAAAGTGTGAAATGGCGCTTAACAAAATTTTGAAGTATTTCCAGCAGTTGATTTTTATTTAAATTTAAAAAATTCTAATAAACCTGTAACTGACACAAGACTGTATAAAGGTAACTAACTGGAAGAACTACACACACATTGCCTAAATCTGCAAAGAAATTATATCAAAAGTTTATTTTCTACAATATAATTTAAATTTTATTATTTTTAAATTCATTTTCTTTAACTCTAAGAATTGTTTTAAAAATAAGAAATATACAAACACATTTTTGTGATATTATTACAAATACAAATGTAACTGCAATAAAATAGAAAATAAAATGTGTTATGATGAAAATGTAAATGTTGTACATTTGTGTCACATATACATTTGAGATAAATTTCAATCGGCTAAATTTAGTGAAAAACCGCATCTCTGGCTGAAATAAAAATTTTACTTCAAAAAAATGGTATATTTTTTAATGAGAAAAACACTAGAATTATGACAAGTAAAATATATCATTATGAACGTTTCTGAAACTAGAAAAACTAAGTTTTTTCTAGTAATAGCTTTAGCATCATAACAGTTTTACCTGTTAGTATCGTAAGATTAAAATAAATAAAATTTGAGATAATGCAAAGAATGTTACAAATTTATGTCAGCGGATAAAGATATCTTTTTTTGTTGTGCATAAAAATAGACATCCATAAATTTTCAGACATGCATTTTATCAAAAACATAACCTACATATACGTACTATAAATCTTATTTTCCATCACTACGCAAAACCTAATAACAACAATAATGAAACCAACTAAAGCGCTTTTACTTATCACACACTGTCGATAGAATCTTAAGATAATAAAGAATTTCATGAAAACAAAAATTGACAAACACAACTAAGAAACTATACAAACGAAGTTCGGTTATCTACCGGTATCTACTTCCCGCCAATTAGCACTACCTGCCACTATGATTTCATAAAGTTCTGTAGTATAAAAAATTTTTTATTTTTTTTGTGTGTATTGCTTTATTTACAATCGGTTACCAAAACAATGAAACTATAAATTAACTGTACAGTAAAAATGACATCAAAGGTAGGCATCCAGTGATACCTCCCAAGACCATATAAAAGTTTAAACACAGTATAGTATAATAAAAATATAACAATAAAATTAAATGGTTAACAAGCTAGTGAATATAAAAAAATTGTCACAAGTCAAACATGAGAAAAAAGAAGACATAACAAATTAACATTGGTCGCACTTCCAATCCTAGTAAAGGAGCCTCCCTACAACTTCCCTTCGGACACGTCGATGACACGAGGTATCACCAACCTCGGTAATCTGGAAGTAGATCGTCCATCTAATGAATGAAGACACGATCATTATCTATAACAACACCACTTTGAGTCGAGAGAGCCGACAGAAGAATGTCCTTTTCCCGCTTATGACCAAGAACTCGATAAACAACTCTCCAAGGATCCTTATTCCCCTGCTCTTGAACAAAAGAGCGGCAGCAATCTCGTTTAGAAAACCTAATCTTATGAAAATACTCGGTCCTCTTCCGACGATAATCCATAATCAAGACCACACGCTGATCAGGAT
This sequence comes from Lycorma delicatula, assembly GCF_047948215.1. Taxonomy (NCBI): domain Eukaryota; kingdom Metazoa; phylum Arthropoda; class Insecta; order Hemiptera; family Fulgoridae; genus Lycorma; species Lycorma delicatula. The sequence continues at coordinate 81,751,634 of NC_134456.1, read as the reverse complement.
CACCCGCACGCTGTGCGGCTCTTCTGAGCCGGCCCACGGTCCGCTTTATCGCAGTTAATTCCTCAGTCCACCATCCAGTTGCTGTCTCTCGACCCGTACTCCGAGGGATAGAGTGTTCAGCGGCTTCAAATACCGCAGAAGAGAAATTCTCTGCCAGGTCATCTAATGGGACCTCGACCAGGCTGCGAGTAAAAACTCGCAACCCTCCACAAACCAACTGCATCGGCGAAGGTACTCAACTCGCCGGCAACATTGAAAACATCAAACTGATGCTGCGCGATGAAACCTTTAATTAATTTACCGCCGTCATCCGTGATCCCACTATGCCAAGGAAGCGATTTGGCGTTCGCATCAACTCTTATAAGAATAGGACAACCCGCTACCAGCCTAACAATTCTATACCATCTTTCCAAATGCTGTTCAGTGGGATCTCTGTACTGAAAGTACGAACTAATTATAGCCAGGTCCAAAACATTCACGGCAAGCTTAACCGTGATTTTCTATCACAACGAAAAACTTATTCCAGCCTGTAAAACCTGGCAGATCACGCTTAACCACACACGGGTGCTGTAGAAGGAGAACATCGAGGCTCCGTTTCTCAACAACCTCATTTAGCTCAACTTGGACCGCATAGGCTCCCTGGGCATTAAGTTTACAGAACCTTACCATCGAGAGAATTGAAGTACATCTCAACCGCTCTCAAGTAACAACCACCCTCCTTGCTATTAAGAGTGCCTATGACTTTTGAGCAACCTTTTACAGTTTTTGCAAGACGGAGCCTCTTTTTTCTGTGGACAGTCGCCACGCTTGTGGCCCTCCTCGCCACAATGCGCGCAGACCGACGCATACTTACAGAACTTGGCTCTGTGGCCAAACCTACAACATTTGAAGCAGTGCTGCACGTCAAGGTATTCCTTGACGCGGCAGGATGCAACATCAACGAAGATTCGTCCCTCCGTCACGAACGTCTGATGGAGACTAGTCCCTAACTCGAATACGCCGTGATACCGTGGGGCATCACGCTTTCTAGTGTTCAAGATGAGCCTACACTGCTCCTTGAACGAGGCCCCGTCCAAATCAGTGTTCTGCTCTCAGATGAGAGACAGAACCTCGTTATCGGAGAGGCTCCGCTCTGTGTCATAAACTATAACACGGGGCCTTCTCAACCACTTGGGGTCTACCTTGACCTCAAGCTTCTTGACCGCCGGAGAGTCCTTGATGATTTGGACCATCCCTTATTTTCTGCAACAACTACCAGCCCTTTGCTGGTCTCCTTTATGTTCCTAATCTTCAGGTGATTCCGGTCACCACGAAGGGCTACCCGGAAATCACGCTTAAGGTCTTGGCTCGTGGTCTTCGAGCCCTCTGCCTTGTTGACGAACAGGACCTCCGGCTTCTTAGCCGCCTTGCTGGCCTCTCACTTGGTCTTCAGCACATCAACGTAGCGCCTGGGCTGTGCTGGGGCTTGGATCACCTTGGGAACAACCTTAGCTCCCTTGGGCTTGGAGGCCAAAGCTTCAAAACCCTCACTTATCGCCACAAAAGCTTCCCTAACCTTAGCAAAGCGGGGAAGAATGGTCTTCCTCGCTCCTGCACTGACTCCGCCGGGAAGTGTGATGAACTCTAAGTAGTCCAGATCCCCCTGGACTAGTTTAGCCAGCGGGGCAGAACTACCGGGTATGCCCTTCGCTTTCTTAAACGCCTCGACTACTGAGAAGGACCGCACCTGAGTGGATGCCCCCGTGTCCATCGCGTCGCTTACCTCGTCCTCTGAGGAGCCCGTCTTACGACTAGCAGTCGTTGCCACCTATTCGCCGCGATGAGGCGAGTGCTCGAACAAGTATTGCTTGTTGCGATACTTGCACAGCTTACTGTCTAAGGCACGTCTTACTGCGCCTTGCACAGCGCAAACAAGAATGATTGATGAGTCTCTTTCAATCAAATGACGCTACCGTTGCTAATGATCTCAGAATCGAATTAGCCTGGTACTGTCGAAGGTATACATTTGACAACAGCTCAAATCACAACAGAAAAAGTGTCTCAGCGCAACATTACTCTGTCCGCATCATAGGGGCCAGAGTATACCACATATATGACTAATTTAATATCGGCGGACGAACGCGGTAGCAGCTCAGCTGTCATATGGAGCACACTATACGTACGCGCTGGTACAGCGTCATTCCCGCCGCGCAGTTCTCCCACCATAGTGGCGCGGCGGTCCCAACAATCTTAGGCTCCAATAAAAGAGCGTGCACGAAAGTGAATTTTTAATTCATCGTCCACCACCACCTGGAGAAGACCAAGAAGAAGAAGAAGAAGATAGAAGTTCCCTGGCCGCCTCAACGTAGGACCTCCTGGCGGATGCCAACATCCCCGCCGAGGGACGTAGACGCTACTTTCCCGCTCTAGCTCGCCGGGCTTCAATCGCCCTGGCCGGCGAATCCAGCAGCAGGAGCCGGCCCAGTGTGGGATCGCTCGGGGAGAACCGCCTCATCCTCGCTGGCGAAGGACGATCGACACCGACCCGACACTGCGGGACTCTGGGGCCCACAACTGCCACGCTGTTGTGAGGACCCATACTGCTGAGGGAACAGCCCTTCTCAGGGCTACTACAAGGTTATTAAGGGCCTCGTGTTGTCGAAGCCATTCGGCGACATATATATATATGTAGAGAGAGAGAGAGAGAGAATGAGGGAGTGTGTGACTGTGAGTTTGTAGGTATCACGAAATCCTCTTGAGACTTTAATAACCTATTCTACTTGTGAAAATAATGAAAAAAGTTCATATAAACAGATGTCCTAAAATGCTTATTTTGTTAAGTTGAAAGATGGCTAGTGAACGATTTCGCTTGGATTTCAGCTACCCCGGTAAAATGAGGTTGCACTGAAATTTTTAGAATGCTAATTAAGTTGCAGAATTAATGATCTGTTATTGTATATGACCTGAAAAATCGAATAAAATAGGTTCTGGAGCCGTATCTGCAGTAAGTTTTGAAAAATTCTGTGGTAAAAACCAATAAATTGAGGTAAAAAATGGTATTCATTTTGGGTATGTGTAATGGTAATTTTACAGCTGCTGCAGTAGAATATGAAATATATTTTTCGAATCGCAGGATTCCATATCCCAAAACAACTTATCTAACGACTTATCTAAAGTCTAAATCTAAACTTAAAGTCGTATCAGTTTTCCTATACAATTTGTGTTTAATTTTAATTGGCATTATTTATTAATTTTCTCGGAATTAAATTCTTTGCAAAGTTAACTAGAAATTTTTGTTTATTGATAAATTCACAAAGTTATTTTATTACAAACCTTAAAAAGTGTATTTTTTGACAAAACATTTTCGTGTTTAACTTCGTTTTTTAAAACTTAAGTGAGATAGAGGTCTGGGACCACTTTTATTCAGTTTCTTAGATCAAAAATCATAAGGAAGCATCAAATTTACCTCTATTTGTATTTCAAAAATTTTAATTTCGCAGAGGGAGCAGAAAGCAGGGCTAATTGTTTCTAGGCTAACGAACCTTTTTCTGATGTATGTTTTTATGAACTTTTTTCTTGTTTTTAGCTATAGAATCACAACAAAGTATTATCAGCACCTAGATAAGTCATTTATATGGTAAATAAATAAATATATTAACAAAAAGCTATCTATTGCATATTTTTTTAAAACCTTTTTTAAACCTTTTTTTGTCTTCCTAGGCATATTGATAGTGAAAGTGACAAAAAAAATACTTGGGTGGGAGAACTGAAAGAAAATTTAAAAATACTGACTTAAAAAAATTTGTTTTATTTTCATTTATCATTATTTTTCTACTATTTTAAGGATAAATAACCAATGCTAGAAAAGTATTTCATTTTTGTTGTCTGCTTTTTGTGTAATTATTATTCACTGCTTTTTATTTTTTGTGTTTAGCCTCCAAACCATTGTAAGGTATTACTTCAGAGGATGAAATGTCTTGTAGTGGTGGGATAAATGAAAATTGTTTGAACACATATGTGTTAAATGGTTTAGGAATTTTGTCAAGAACTCCTGTTGCTTGACAACAGGAACAAGGGTGGCTTGTTCAAGTCAGAATAAATCATTACAATATTTATATTCAATTCACTTAATTCCAGCTCAAGATATTAAGTCTACTAGTTTGAAGTTGTTAAAATTGTATAAAAATGTGATAATCTAAAATTATTAATTCACTTTCATAATATAGAAATGGTTTTCTCAAAGGTTTCTTTGCAGCACTGTTGCTACTGCATACGACATGCACTACTGCAATTCTTAAAAAAATTGGTAAATCCTTAAATATGTAATCAAATAATAAATTATATCATTGTTGTATGTTTACTTTTTTATTTTAATCCCTACTCCCCTGAGCTGGAAATACAGTTAGTAAATATCTGCCTAGGGAAGCGTCCTTAAATTCTAAGGGGGCCTCCCCACCCATCAGCAGTTAAGTACACCCCCCCCAGGTGAATCTTTTCTTTCTTTGCCTGCCTCCAATCCCCAAGAGGGGGTAACCAATCCCGACTACGTCATTCCTGTCCTTCGATCTAAAATCATGCCAGCCTCTAACCACTGGGGAAGGGAACCAGGGCCAACTATGTTGTTCCCAGAATCCCATCCAGTGGCCGGGTGTCTGTATTTTATTTCCCCGTTTTAGTAATCTTCCTCAAAGTCCCCACCCGTTCACCAGAACCGGCACTGGCCCTCACAGATGGTACTGTCCACCCTTCCCTACACTAAAAGCCACAATGTCTCCCCTTAGCGCGTAACACTTTTATTGAAAATGTGTCAAAAGCCCTCCAGTTATTTTCAGAGGCCAGCATAAAGGACACCAGGTTCTCAGGTCTTAATATTTCAATACCTGCTTGGATTTGCCATTTTTCACACTAAAATATGGTATGCTCTACTGTGTCCTCCCTGCTACAAAACATGCAACAGGGAGAATCACGTCTACCAAATCTGCTGAGGTAATGTTCAAATGTCCCGTGCCCAGAAATCATTTGTGTAATAAAGAAGTTACCTCCCTCTGTGTATACTTGAAATGTATTTCATTCTCAAATTTAGTAACTTGTGAGATTGACACTGTTCAAATTTTAAGTTCTTGGTTTTTATGTTATGCATTTTATTTGTTGTTAATATGTTTTTTTATCCTTTTGGATTAGTAGTAGTTTGTTAGTTGCACATATATATCTCTGAGAGGTATTTGGAGGCAGAAAGAGATGGGATTTTCAGATATGTTTCTATGCTGGTCTGCAGCTCGATGTCTGTGCCAAAATGTTGTATGTTGTCCTCCTAGCCAGCTTTTCATGTGAGCAAAGAGTTGAAAATCGGGTGGAGCCAAGTCCGGGCTGTATGGTGGGTGATCAAACACTTCCCAATGAAAACGCTGCAGGAGCTTCTTTATTACAGTTGCAGTGTGCTGCCAAGCATTGTCATGGAGAAAGACAATGCCTGATGACAACATTCCTCTCCGCTTATTCTGAATTGCCCTTCATAGATGTTGAAGGGTCACTCAATACAGACAATGTTAAATTGTGAACAGACTATTTTCTCGAATTGCCTCATCCACTCGCTCAACGAGATCATCGGTTGACACTCGCTTCCTTCCCCGACTGCCTGCATCATGAACTTCTGTACGTTCTGCTTTAAAGTTCCTGCACTATTGTCACACTTTGCTGTCACTCATTGAAGTTTCACTGTACACATTACTTATTCTTCAATGAATTTCAGCCGCATTACACCCCTTAACCTGAAGAAATTGAATTACCGCACGCATTTCACACTTGGTGGGAGATGCTATTGTTATAACATGTTTACATGCTAGCTGCGTGTTCAGAACTAAACGAAGTGATGCGGCATGATTGAAGCCATACTAGAGACACTGTGCAACACATATGCGCAAAGGTTCATCTGATTGTTGCACAGGTTTTTATTTTGTGACCGATTGGACCTTGAAAAAACCCTCGTATTACAGATCTTAGTTGAAGACCCTCATTCATACAATCGGAAACTGTTGTCCAAAATGACACCAGTTAGTTTACTGTTCAAAGAATTGTTAAAACAAATTTCACTCTTGTAAGTTGCAACTGGTGCAAGAACTTTTGAAAAATGATTTAGACTGTCGAGTTAGTAGTGTGATAAAATGCAAAAATTAGATATTGACGCAAATTTTTCCAGTTCAATAATATTTACTGATAAAGTGACATATATATATATATAAAGAGAGAGAGAGAGTGAGAGAGCTAAATTTTTCTAACGAACTGATTTTTATGTTAAATGGCCATGTAAACAAGTAAAACTCTATGGAGCAGTAACAATATTACTGGATTTTGGAAGCTTGTAACACAGTATCCTCAGAAAGTGAACATTTGGGCAGTACATTGGTTATTTTATTATACGGCCTTTTATTTTAGATGACAATTTTACAGGAGATGCTTACTTCAACTTGTTAGCCAGTAGGATTTTACCAAATATCTAAATAATAAATTATGGTTTCAGCAAGATGGGGTGCTACCTCATTATTACATAGAGACACAGCAAATTTTAAATGAACAATTTCCAAATCACTGGATAGGTCATAGAGGAGCCATAGATTGGCCTGCCAGGTTCCTCTGGATTACATTTTTGGGGGTACCTGAAGCATAATATTTACAAAACAAAAACTGCAGACATTGACGAATTGAAAAGAATAATTGACAAATCTGTACATTTACCACCAGATATGATACAAGTTATAAATGGATATTACTTCTCTTCTATAGATTAGCACAATGCTAAGCTGAACATTTATTGTAGAAAGGTATGCTTTCAAAATATATTTACAGTAAATAACATTGATGTAGCCATTTAATTTGTTAATCATTAGTTACTGTTTATTATTATCAATAGTAGAGCACTGTTTAAATCTCATTATTAAGTGCATTATGAATGTAAAATGCAATAAAATATACAGAAAAAAACAGGTTTCACCATTGTTTTTCTTGTTAAAACTAAATCAAAATCATGTGTCATATGTCCACCTTCTAATTTAAAAAATTAACTTTAATTCAATATGGTGGACAAAAATTAAAATCCCCCATAATGCAGATTTTTTTTTAACTATGTAGAAGCCCATTTTTTTCTACCTCCAAATATCTCTCAGATATACAGTATAAAGCAGTTTCCATCTTAAGTATAACCTGGTATATACAGTTTTAAGGAATACACTTTTATAGACAGAAAAATCCAGATTCTCAATGTCTTAAGACTAAATGGCTGGATGAAAATGTTCCACTAGTTTAAGCTTCAGCTTCAATGCTTCTTCTGGAACTGATAATTCATAGTAATGTCAACATTCATTGAGTTACAATTAATACCTGACTACCAAATTTTATATTCTCATGTTTTACAACTTTAGTGTTTAGGCACAAATGAAAAATAAATTAAAAATGTTGAAACCCAAAGTTGAAAATTGATAAAAGTTGAAAGTTGATATAATTTCATGGTATTTGAATTTAAAACAAAGTAAATTAAATTAAAAAGAATGAAATGAAATGTCTTATCTTTATCCATGCCTACAGGTTATCATACAACATTTAGTATAAATAACTTCTTATGTATAAATAAATTATAATTTAAATAATTCTTCTTACAGATAAATTCTAATTTTTTTTCTATGTGCATTCATGCACAAGGTTTAAATAATAAAAAGCCTATGGTTCAACATCACTTGAATCCATTTCTTCAGATGATCTAATGCTGGTATGGTAGTAAATCATTAAATTTCACCAATTTTATGTTTGTGCTAAAGATATTCTATGTTCTTTGCATAAAATTCATCCTCTAAGATTTATATTTTTGCCAAAATTTATGATTTTTACAAAGATGCATCTATTTTTACAGAATCTAAACTAGGATATTCATGTATTTAATTGAAAAAAAATCTCTTTACTAATCCTTAAGTAGATATAACAGTATATATTTAGTAATGTATCCACAATGAGTCTGATAATTATACTTGTTAATTATGGTTCTAAAACAGGTTCAAATAATAATTATTTAGGTGTTAGTAAATATGAATCCTTAATTTTTTTTTTTACAATCAACCTATTGGTCTTATTTTTCAGCAGGACAAGGGATCAAGTGAATATGATGAGGGGTTTTTATCACCCTCATTATATATTGCCATCTTAACTTTACATTAAATACATTTTTAATACATTTTAATAGCAATGATGTAAAAAATATTGCAATATTTTTTTATAAATCAGATATATCTGATTTATAAATTAGATTTTTTATAAATCTTAATATATTTATAGAACATGGATTCAGATAATGCTTGTAATATGTATTCGGATTCAAGATTTATTCAGCACAGTCTTCATCACACACCTGCTTTTAATTATTTGGTGCAAATGAATGTGCATTCAGTCTTCAAAGTTGTATTGGTGATCATTGCAGTCTAATCAGTAAACAGCTGGACTGATGTTTTTTCAAGTATATTTCTGCTTGTTGCTTTAATAGTGACATTGGAATCTTCTTTCTTGAAAATGTGACAATCCTAAATGCCTTGATTTATGTATACTGCGTAGAGTATTTTTTAAAAATATTTTTATAGAATTGTTTTTTTCTACATTTTGTGTAATATGTTGTCTATAAGTTGAGCGGGTACTTGTGCCATATGATTTATTTATTTCTCACTGGTTAACTGTATACTTATGCCAAATTGTAATTCCTAATATCTTTTACAACAGGAAATGAATTTTGTAGCACAAGAATAATGTTAAGTCTGACCGTAATTTCATCCCAGACCCTTCCAGATAAGTCGGATATTACACTCTACCACAGAAATCAGCAGTTTTATTGTATTGAGTTCTTCAATGTGTCAGTCACAAAAGTATTATATTAAACTGTAAGATTTTTAAGAAAGCTGCACAACTGATCTGTCTGGGATGGTTAGAAAAGTTATATAGAAGAAAAAAAATCAATTTCAGAGGGTTACTTACGATATAAAGATAAAGTATTTTATCTATTTTTGGATATGGTGAAGCTAAAAGTTTTTTTGGCATCTATATTTGGTGTGAAATTGAAATCAGTATGTAATCAACAACTATAAATGTTATATATATCTGAGAACAATAAAAATGTTCAGTCAATAATAAACCTTACTTCTATCTCAATATATAGAAAAGTAAAAGTCTTATTTTACAACCTGTACTCTAAATCCTGTAAGTCCTCACAGATACTTGACCGATTCAAATACCAATTCTGACTGTTGGACTGCTTTGTTGTGTTCGATTGATATTACATTACTAAACAGACAGTGCTGTTTTAAATCCTAAACCAAACATTTATTCAATAGCAAATGAAAGTAAGCTACACAGTCTGTACCAAAGAAAACAAAAATAACAAAATTAATCTTTTATTAATAAATGAAAATGACATACAATAAAAAAATATAAGTTGCTTCTTAAAGTTTTACAGTAAATATAAAAGTACAAAAATATGTTTTTTTGTTAAATATTAAACAATTTATTTAAATACAATTTTTAATAACAAATATTATTTTTTTAATAAAAATTAATTTTTAATGCAAATTAAATTGTTAAAAAAATTTATGTAAACAAATCAACAGTAGACTACAATTCATTTTCATATAATTGACAAACGTGTTAATGAATTTCCAAGCTGAATTACTTCTTAATGATTTTTATATTTTTACATCGAGGATCTATCTCTTCATATATTAGAATATAACCTTTAAAAATCTTTTTAATCAGTACGGCGTATGCCGATTTACTTTGTTCTTTTTCTTTCTACTTTTCACTCTTTTAATTCTTTTAACATAACTACTTCCACGCACATATTCTCCTAAATTAATTTAAAAATCAATGATAAACTTTTTGCTATTATCAAAATAAGAAACAGACCACACAATTATTTTTATATTACAAACATAAAAAATTTACACAATAAAATATGGTAATGTATATTTATTGTCTGTTCAATAAAAGACCCAGAAACCATCATGAGAAAATTTATTACAATGATTATGTAGGGCTCAATAAAGGATAAAAACATACACTATTCAAAAATTATTATATGATCAGATAAAATAAGTTAACACTACTTCACACCAAATAAATCTTTTTTTTTTTGTTGTTCAAAATACCTTTGAAACTCCTACTTTACATCAAGTAAATTTTTGTTTATTAAAATATGAATTATTTTATAACTGTTTACATTTATTTTCAGTCTTTTATAACAATAATTTTTATTTTTTAATATACAAATAAATTAGTACATAACACAATGTTTAATACAAGCCTAAAAAAATGTATTTTTTTAACATTTTTTGAAACCAAAATAAAAGCACACCGCAGTTACAGATTATACGTTGAGTAAAGGATTTAAAATTCAACTAATATAACTTACATTACAATATAATCACTAGAATGTTAGTAACTTAATATACAATAGTTATACACACCTAAATTGAGGTTTAAGTAATAATACTCAACTGGCAAAAGAATTGGTGGTAGTAGTGATGGGAAGAGGTACAAACATTTTATTTATTTCTTTTAAAACTTTAAAGGAAATAATCGATTAAAAATATACATACAGTAGTGAACTAAATATGGATAATTTATTAACAGAGAATTTTAAGCAGTTATTCTGAGATGCGTAATACAAAGTGCCTGAATTACCATAAAAATGTAGGAAATTAAAACAAATATTTTATAATAAATAAGTAAATTTAAAAATATTAAATATTTTAAAATTTATTATTATTTATAAGTAAATATTAAAAAATAAAACAAACAGAGAAACACACAGCTATTTATTATTGGACTGCTGAAGTGTACGTACATCTTTATATGTTTACACGACTCAATATCTGTCATGGATTAAAATCAATGACAAAGTGGCTGAGAAAAAAAAAATCAAATGAAATGAAAAGAACTGTATGAGGGCAGAAAAAATAGTAAAGGTAGTTGAATTAAAACAGATATGAACTATTTTGGAAAAAACAAAACTGGAACCTAACTGGTACAGCAGTATGAAAAATACCTGGATGGTAAATACTAAGAGATGATACCAAATGGACATAGTAGTAAATAAGAACAGAATAAGAACTGTATGTCAGATTTATGGATATTATGTTTATAATTCTATCGATAAATTGTAGAAATAAATGAGCTGTAACATTCACATCTTTTGACAATCCAAACTGAATAGAATTAATCTAACTTTTACTGTTAAATTATTAGGACTGCTCTCATATGGACATGCAGAACACAAATGAATGAAATCAGATGAGAACCTGTAACCTTCAACTTGTTTATTTAATGAGTGTCAAATGATAAACAGCGTTTATGCAATTAATTGCTGAGAAACTAAGTTGGAGTACCAAAATACTAAAGTTCATACAAATTTATTACATTTGATAAAATCAAATAACAAAAAACCACACACATAAATCAGTAACTTGGATATTACTAAAAAAAAGAACATTACTTGTCAAGATTTAATGTACGAGTAGAAAGAAGTTTTTAAAATAAAACATTAATTTTAAAAAAAATGTAATTTACACACAGGTGACACAGAGATGTATATCCATTTTGGAATGAACCAAACACTGTTACTATTACTCCAACCTGTAATTTGTTTGTCATAATGTGTTTGTGAACTAATGCCATTTATTTCAGTTACCATGCCTGGAGTGGTCAGTGAAACATCATGTGTTCATGTACGATACGTTTATGAGAGGTGGCGATTTAGTTGTGGCAGCTCATTTCCAGATTCGAAGTTGTTCCTTGGCCTCCTCAATCTCCCAACCCGTACATTACAGCAACAGAAGACAGGCATTTGTAGGGAGGTATAGCAAATCATGCAGGAGACACTGGAACGGGTGTGGGTCACAGCTTCATTTCTTGAATTGAAGCTCATATTAAGGAAGATGGTTATAATCTTTCAGATGTAATTTTTGCCACCTAACATAAATGGCATCTGTTTCTTCACATATTCCAGCCAACATAATAAAGTTTGGTGAAAAATTACCAGTGTCGTATTCATTCCAAAATGGGTATACATCTTTGTGTCACTTATATAAACTTTAAATCTAAGTTTTATTTTTATGACATACTTTGACTTCCAGGTTTCAAACAACTGTTCATGGGTTATTTTTTGTTTTACAATGTTTACAAAATTTTTAAATTAGTGATTTAATTAGCAATGGCTTTCAAAACTGTCCCTTCAGGTTTCTATTGTGTTTTAACTACTGCATACATACAACACATACAAACATATAAATAATATACGGAATGATTTATTTAAAATAAAACAAATTTACAGAATTGTAGAAACCTGTTAATGCTGCAACAGTGATAATGTTGTTTTGTAATGCATATTAAAAGTTTAACATTACAAAGCAGGAGACAGTATAGAACTAAAGGTTATCACTTTTATGATTAACATTAAATTTATTATCATTATTATTATAGTAATACTATCCTTAATTACCATCCTTATTATTATCTACTAACATTTACAATTCAAGAAAGAACATCTGAGGAACAAGAGCCAAAAATTTGATAAATGAAGTCTATTAATTACAAAATTACTGAAAACGGTAATGTTCTGTAAAAATGTAATTTATCAGAAAATATGTTATAATCTTTAAAAATAGAATCAGTAAAATTCAAGAACTAATGTTTAAAGGACTTCAAGACAAGATTAACTATAATCTACTAATCTTCCTGTTGAATCTGAAATGATTGATACGTTTCAGTTTTGTGTAATACTCAACACTACTTTCCCTTCTCTGTTCTCAACATTAAATAAAAATTAAACAATTATTTTTAAACATATAAACATAGAGAAATTACAAATATAAACATTTATCCAACCTACAGGTAACACTTCACACAGGAATGAAGATAACACTACAACATACTCTAAGACTTACCATACTGAAATGTGGCAGCAGCATTTATTTGCGATAATACTGAAGGTATATTTTCATCAAGTACCTTTTGAGCCTCATTATTCAATCTATTTATCACTTTATCTGTAAGACTATTTTTAATCTTACCAGGTAAATCAATACCCCAGGCTAGAGCTGAAAATAAAAAAAAAATTCCATTAAATAATTTAGTCATTATGTAAATTACTAGTCAATTGCCTCAGTATATTAAAAGATTACAGGAGAATAAATCATGTTTTAGTACTAGCTTTTTCTCAACATTCTTAAGAAACGTCTATCTGAGTTTCATTAATTAACATCGAATGGAACTTTTAACTTAAGTTTTATGGGGTGCTGTTTAAAGAACTAACTGGAAGTTTGTGGATAATATCTTCTAGGAAACAAATGCTATGGACTAAAAACAGTTTCTGAAAAATAGCAAGCGAATGCAATGGGTAAAGTTAATAAAAAGTAGCAACTTCATAGTAGAATTTAGAGTGTAGTGATAGCTTTAAGTCAATATGAAGTGAATAAACTAACACTACATCTAAGTAATTATATCTATCCTGACAGGAGCAGTATATGGAAAACCTGAAGATACAACTACGGGTAATTGTAACTATAGTGCAGCAATAATTGTCATTCAATCTGCAACTTGTTTGTTGTTTGCTCTGCCTCCTACCTTGCACTGCCACTCCCTCCATGCCAATCTTAGTTCAGTGTGCAGCCTTAGCTCATAAAAAAAGATCCTTTTGTTCTAGAATACTCATCTCACTTTAAACTATGCTTTTTTTAAGTCTAATGAAGAGCAGACTAATCTTAAGTTGGTCATAGCCATGGCCATGTTTGTGACAGTTCATGAGAAGAAAAATTACATCCAAGAAAAACCATAAAAATTAGTAGGTGTAAGGAGGTATTAAGGTTTGAAAATGACAATTTTCTAGCAAAGAATTTTTACCTGTATCTTGAGGAGGTGCTCTATCGTCCAGGAAAAAAATGGAAATTTTTTTAAGATTCCTTAGTGACCCAAGTTATCAGAGTGTGATTACACTGGACTTCGGTGTCCATCGTTCTACTGTGTTAAATGACTAACTTTGTTATGGACAAGATTTACTAAAGCAAATAGCAATACATCCCACAGACAGAGCAAGATATAAATGCTAATAAAGATGCTTTAGACAAATCAAGCATTGCTTTCCAGTACGGGTGAATTTTGTTTTAGTATTACAAAAAGACATTGGGAAGTTTAAAAGAAATATATGATTGGGATATAAAATAATGCAATTAGCTAATGAGATTAAAACATTAGAGGGTTATATCAGGAAAAATTTATGAAGATGCTGAAGTCTATTGGTGAACAACAAAAAATTCAACAGGTGGGAATACAAGGGGGATCAAAAGAATGAGAGTTATCCAGCTGAAAGAAATTCGCAGGATGAAGATTTGAAAAATTATATCTTAAAGTTTTGTTTCTCATGTTTCAAAATAAACTTTGTGAACTTTAGTCCACAATTTTTTACTTTGAGGTTTATAAAGGAGCTTGTATAGACGTCTCTAGTAACTACTCATTTACAAAATTTGAGGGATATGTCACCTTTTATTACAACAGACATATTGGTTAAAATATGGAATGAACTCTCCTATCGGTTGGATGCATGCTGCATAACAAAGGTGTTCATATTGAACACTTCTATGGAAAAACTGTAAGAGTTATCCTTTCATTTTATTTGCAATCCATTAGATCAAAATAAAGAAATAATTCAAAGTTAAGAGATATTAAACAGCTTTAAAATTCTGATAATCTTTTTTGTCAACCTTGTATTTTTCATTTAAGGTTTTTTCATAGCAATTTTGATTAACGAATGTTATTATGAACTCAATGGATTTATACATATTAATTCTTAAGTTTTATATCAATAATACCAAAAAGTAGCCACAATATGTTTGTGAGAGGTTAGAAACCAGCCACTTGTTCCACATCTCATGGCTTGGGACCTCTACTTCTAATTCTGGTTATTGTTATTATTAGAGCTGGGTAAATTAATTCAGACTTCATACTGATGTCGCATACATACTTACACACATACTATACATACATTTATGTTTTTTTTTCTTAAAATGACACAATTTGTCTGCTTTTAAAAAATTATCTTATCATGGATAAAAATAAGTAAATTTTAAATAATTTTCAATTTATGCCACACTGACTATACAATAATTATTATTGAAATTATAGTAAGAAATATAAAAATACATAATTAAATTACTAACCAATATGGGTAAGAATTAGATTTGTCTGAAGTCGAACAGGAATATTTAAATAGTGCACTCCATCTGCAGCTCGTCTGAAATTAATATAATACAAGATCTATTAAAGTTAAAATATTTACAGATAAAAATAATAATGCATTTGATTTGTTTTATTTGTTATGGTTAATACTACACACACAAACACATGCATTTTTACACGTGAGCTATCTGGAAAATAATTTATTCTTAAGTATAGCACAGAAACAGTGTAGGTAATAACTGTAATCTTAGTGCAGAAGTGTAATGGGATTCAGTATGGATCTAGTATTGATAGAAAGTTGTTCACTTATTGAATAAAAATTGTGCTGTAATTAAGCATTCTGCCTGGTGAAATATAAATGTTTAGTAAAAATTAGATTCTTGTTAACAAGAAACAGTGAAGCAGTTGAAATTTCATCAATTTTAACAAATTTAATGAGATGATGTTAAGAAATGGGTGGTTCAATTTCCACAATGAAGAGAAAAGTGGGTGTGATGATAACTGTGGTGAATGATGAACTGGTTAAGAAGCACGACACATGATACATGAAAGATGGTGATTCACCATTACAGATCTTTTCAAATTTTAATTGTTCCAATCTATTATTATTATTCTCAGAGCTTCATAAAAATGTGACTTATGAAAATTGTATAATAAAAATTTACTAATTAATATTTATCTTTCAATAAACATAATTATTTTTGCTTTAGTTAAATAAAAAAATCTACTAAAAGAAGCTAAATTGAAGACTTCTGCCTGGATGTAGGGATCTTTATTGTAACTTGGTCACAGTCTTCATAAAATTTGTAATATATTCCCTTACTCTGAACTCTATCTTTTTATCTAACAAAATAAATTGTTACAATAAGTAAAATACAATTCATGAGTTACATATTGTTATTATTACAATAGTGATTATTGCAATTACTAATTTATAATAAAAACAAAATCAAATAATTAAAAAAATTAGTTGGTAATACCTATGAATTTGCATTCGCATATAATAATGCATATCCAGTACATCATAACCATAACTGACTACGACCTGTCTTGCAAATGTGTTTGCTTCCATTACTTCAAACCTCAGCAAGTGTTTCAGAAATTCAATCTAACAACAAATTATTAAGTACATTTATGTTAATACTGAAAATAATTACATTTTTTAAACTTAGTTTTTCCTTGTACAAGCATTCCTTGGTTAATAAACTTAAATCATAAATAAAAACAATGAAAAACAATTGGGGTTCTCTCATTCAAGGCAATCTATGCCTAATTTTTCTCAAAAATAGAAAGAATCTATAATTATTAATGTGCTATAATTAATGATAATAAAAAAATTAAATTAATTATCTACATACATTAAATATGATTTTCTAGGTAAAAAACCGTATTACCCATTCCATGCATTAAAGAGATTTTTCCATACTTTCAACAATGGATAAAAAAAATTATAAAATTTCTTATATTGCTGACGAATCATTAAAAATACAATTTACCATATCTGGGTATGAATTCTTTAGAAAATGTTACGTATTAAAAATAACTGTAGATGACTGATAAATAAATCCTAATGAATATATTAAATATTTTAATAAGTAAATATTTTTGTCTTTAGGTGATAAAATTATGTAATTCTTAATATATATATTTATAATTTGTTTCTACATATATAGTATATCAAGATTTATTTGCACTTGAATTGTTAAAATACTTTTTAATAGAATATTCATCTTGATCAGACTCAGTGTATGTTATTAAAAATTTATTTAAGGAATTGAAAATTTAAAGATCTTTCTATCAGCTCGTAAGTGGCTCCTGTCGGCTGCACTCGTCTCCTAACGATTCACACTACACAGGCCGGTTTCACCACTACATTCAGTCAATCTTCTTCCAGCCTTTTACTATCAATCTTCTGGACTCAACGAACAAACTTAAAAAATATAATAAAATTTACATTCTTTAACAATGAACCATTTGTGGACTCATTAAAGGCATTTATATACATTTATACATAATCTTATATTATTCATTCAAATATTAAAGGATCATATCTAATTATGAAGTGATAAAATTCTATATTTATTTATTATTTGAACCAGCGGTAAATACATAGAGTAATTACCCTAAAAGGTATTACACCAAGGCTTGGATATTATCTCAACACTTCTATTACATTTTATTTTATAATAGATCAACTTAGTACAGTTTTATGAAATATTGTATCATTTAGTGTATTTTTTAAATTGTTAAGTTTAAGATGGAGTTTGGAGGCTAAGAAAAGTATTACATTTTACTCACACATACACACACACACAATGTTATGTGTGTGATAAAATTATATGAAAAATTTATCATACTAGTTCTACTTCACCTCTACATAAATATGATGAAAAAATATCACAGGAGTTTGATTTGTTGAAATTCAGTAAACAAAACCAGTCAACAAAAATTAAAAGCCTAGCTCGCAGCTTTTTTCTTATGCTGTCTATGTTAATTATCTGACTTGGGTATGTCCTATATGTACAAAAAAAACCTGTCAATTCCAGACAGGTTGAGTTTTTGACAATTCCCCATTCTCCAGGGAGTTGCAGGCCAACAACATAGTGAACAGATAATATATAATTTAGTTAAACTTATATTTTATGAAGCCAAAAGAATTTAGAACTCTATTGAAATGACACAAACAGATCGCTGAAATACCTAGCCTTTATAAATAAATAAATAAATTATAATTAAATATATTTAAAATATAATTATTATAAATAATAAATTATAATTGCACTAGATTGTTTTTAATCAATTTTTTGCTGTGAAAATAAAAAAAAATGTTTAAACCTTAACTGGCAAGGGATAGAATTTCTAAGTATCATTGTGTTGAAACAGAACTAAAATTCATCTGACAGTTCTAAACAGAACTGAACAGTTCATCTGACTTAAATAATCAGGTGTTAAAATATTTTAAATGTTACAACATTATAAATACTTATACTATGGTGGCTAATATTTCAAATATTGCTTAATCTAATCTATAGTAAAATTTCATTAAAGAAAAATTTTAGGTAGTATGTACACTTTCTTATAGCATCTATTCTTCAAAATTTATTAAATTAATGTTGATGAGTAATATTTTATATCGTACTGTTTTTACAGATTACTCATGTATTTTTATAAAATAGTCTGTATTAGTTATGTAAATATTTGGTAAAAATAAAACATAGATTAAGGTTTACACTGCAGTATGCAGAGTTCATAAATCAATAATCATTACATTTGTTTAGTTTTACTTACGTTTTGTAAAAATATATTGTTTTCATTATTTTCAATGTATTAAATAATTATGGTTATACAATATACCATCATCATTATTACTACTATTATCAAAATAGTATTTAAATAACTTATTTTTTAAAGAAGTTATCTACGCCTATTACCTAGCTTAAATTATTAGCTGCTACATTATGGGTTTCACTCCTCATCTGTACATCGGATTTTTTTGTGAAATTGACACACATGTTAACTAACTACAATTGTTTTTCAATAGGTCTTAAAAATTGAAAGAAAAAGTTAAACGAAATAATTTTGGTTTTATTAAATATTTATTATATCGTTTTCTAATACCATGAAAAGTAAACCAGTAAAAATTAGCATAGACTTAAGAAAAAGAAAATCAACCTGTGTTCACAAAGTACACACAACTTGTTCTGGGTCAAGCAAGCATCTGGAAAAAGTTTATTTGTACAGAGTGTTTTGTTATTTAATTTGATTATTATTTCTTTATTAAAAAATATTCCTTAATTGGAAAGAGATGTAGGATTCAGTAAACAGATGATGACCCAAGGATAATGATCTTGATGTTGCAAGGACCATAAAATAATCAAAATAAATA